>NC_053163.1:51002554-51302554 GCF_016835505.1 Polypterus senegalus
TGTGGTTGTGAACCGAGGCAAAAGTTTGGCGATCTTTTTGGTCGTGAACCGAGTTGTACGTGAACCGGGACGTTCGTGAACCGAGGTTCCACTGTATATATATATACACACACACACATACGTATCTATCTATCTATCATATACTTGTGTGTATGTTTGTATGTGTCTATATGTGTGTGTATAGCTTTGGTCACTGAGTGCAAGGGAAAAATAATAAAATATAGTCTATAAGT
The DNA here is from genome assembly GCF_016835505.1 of Polypterus senegalus. Taxonomy (NCBI): domain Eukaryota; kingdom Metazoa; phylum Chordata; class Cladistia; order Polypteriformes; family Polypteridae; genus Polypterus; species Polypterus senegalus. The sequence continues at coordinate 51,002,788 of NC_053163.1, forward strand.
TATTAAACAGTAAAACATTAACGCTTTAAGAAGTACAGGTACATTGAGCACTACTGGAGTGGTTTGGGTAAACTACATTTTAAAGACTGTGTAACACAACAGGTAAGTAACTAACAGCAGCTAAAATGTATATGGATCATCTCTCGGTAGTAGATCCCTTTTGAAAGGCGCTACACGACGGCTGTGGTATAGAAATTACATTTTCTATGTGAACGCTCAAATTTGTGCCTCTGGTAATGTGCCTTACCGCATTTAAAGAAAATTAGTTTTCTGTCCTCTGCAGTGTTAAGAGAGAAAGGCTTTGGTTTGGCATAAAAGGAAAAAAGGTGTAAAGAAAGGAAAGTTGCCTTTTTCTTTTATATAGTATAGAGAGATGTGTTCGCTGACGTTATGATCGCCTTTTGGGGACAGTCGCGGTGGGTCTTGTGTAGACTGGTGAGACGCCCCGCCATTAATCGGCTGTGATGGCACTGTCAGTCCTCCACTCGTGTGCGTGTCTTCATAATCCGAGTGAGGACCTCATAATCGTATACGTGCAAAAGAAAGTGTGAATCGCCTTAATATTATTTTGCCGTGGTGTAGAAAAGGGGTCCTGTGTTTGCACTTGTCTGGGCTATAGCGCAGGGGAGGATGAAAAAAATTAAAAGTGCTCACTTTGACTTAAAGCAGAAGCGCAGTCAGCGTCTCAAAGGCCGGCACAGCTATGCACGCGCTGGCTGCTCGACTTGCTGGGCAGGAGACCCCTTTTGTACACACGCTCATGATATCAAAAGTCTCAGCGCTCTTTGGAGGTAATTCATATATTATATATATAGCAAAATACCCGCGCCTCGCAGCGGAGAAGTAGTGTGTTAAAGAAGTAATGAAAAAGAAAAGGAAACATTTTAATAATAACGTAACATGATTGACATTGTCATGAGTGTTGCTGTCATATATATGCCTGCCTAAATAAGTCACCCTCGCTTTGCTCTTACTTTATTTACCGTTCATTTAATCATGGCTAATGGCGGAAAAATTATAAAATGGAAGGAGGATGGCTTTACCAAAACAATTATTGATGGGAATCGATTATTCATAAAGCTTGAATTGGTGATCTGTTTTTCTGTGTTAACCTCATATTTTTTCATACTTCTTCTCAAACTAAGGTGGTGCGAGGGTAAAATGAATCGGGATGCTGATCAATGTAATCGGTGTACCAGGAAATCATGCATTGACAAAAGCTCCCTTTGCTTGTAATGCAAAGTGTGATTAAATGCATTATTTTTAACGTTATGGAGCACATGCATCGAAGCTTCTCAGCTGTGCTTGTGCTAAGAAAAGGAAAGATTTTAAAAATAACGTAACACGATTGTCAATGTAACCTTTTGTAAGTAGTGCCTGGAGGATTCAGTGTGGAGAAACTCTAGAGAGCGTGTGTATTAACTTGTGGATTTTTCTGTGAGTATTTGGTGGCAGTCTGACGAAGTTGCTTCGGAAGACGGCGTTAGCCGCGGAGCTCAGCTCAGAGTGAAATGAGATGAATGGGCGGGGAGATGATGACGTGACTCCCCCACCCGCCTTAACTGTCAATCCCCCACAAACACAGTCTCGGAATTTGCATAAGCACACCCTTCACCTACAATTTTAACTTAGTTACAAAGTGATCAAAACTCTCGCTTATATCCTGCGTCCTCTCATTAAACTTGTATCCCGCATTACCTGTGGGCATGTGAAACGCCAGCGTAGCCTGTCTATGAACTTAATTTAAAGTTTAGGTTTACACCTTGCTTTCTTTCCGAGGTAGCAGCACTCATGAATATGGTAGTATATGTCACTCGCTCGCTTCTTATTGTTTCGCTGCCTTCTCAATTATATAATGCATGTTTTCTTAAGCGCTTTTTGGAGGTCTTCCTGGTTTTCTACACACTGCGTTGACAGTCAGTTCACGTGATTACGTGGGAGGCGTGATGATGTCACACGAAACTCCGCCCCCCACGTCATTGCAGCTCAACTCCATTACAGTTAATGGAGAAAATACCTTCCAGTTATGACCATTAGGCATAGAATTTCGAAATGAAACCTGCCCAACTTTTGTAAGTAAGCTGTAAGGAATGAGCCTGCCAAATTTCAGCCTTCTACCTACACGGGAAGTTGGAGAATTAGTGATGAGTCAGTGAGTGAGTGAGTGAGGGCTTTGCCTTTTATTAGTATAGATATATATATGTGTATATGTAGATATGTAGATATGTATGTGTGTGTATATATATATATATATATATATATATATATATATATGTATGTGTGTGTATGTATGTGTGTGTGTGTGTGTGTGTGTGTGTGTGTGTATATATGACAGCAGCAATTCAAGCTGTGAGAAAACAGTCAAAAGGAGGTGTGTCAGACGTCGTGGTACATTTTCTGATGCAGCTAGACGAAAATAACTTTGTGACGCTGCCACCAAATACACAAAACAATTACTTTGACAATCATGTTACATTATTTTTAAAATGTTTCCTTTTCTTTTCATAACTTCTTTAACACATGACATCACTGCTAATCGGGTATTTTGCTATATATATATATCACAGCTTACACTCATAACAGTGACAAAACAATTACATTGACAATCATGTTACGTTATTTTCAAAATGTTTCCTTTTCTTTCTCTTTCCTTCTTTAACACACTACTTCTCCGCTGCCAAGCGCTGTTATATATATATATATATATATATATATATATAGAGATAGATAGATAGATAGATAGATAGATAGATAGATAGATATGAGAACAACACTCATATCAATGACAAAACAATTACATTAACAACCATGTTACGTTATTTTTAAAATTTTTCCTTTTCTTTTTCGTACCTTCTTTAACACACTACTTCTCCGCTGCGAAGCGCGGGTATTCTGCTAGTCCTTCATATTACACAAGTAATTTTACCATCATGTCAAAATGCTACACTGCACAGAGAAGAATAACCTTTCTACTGATGTTTTGTGTTATAAAAAACAAAATAAACCTCTGTTAAGGTCTTGTGACAGATCATTAAATGAGTGATAGATGTATTTTTGCAATTCCTAAACTAAAGTATTATCGATTATTGTAAAGCTGATGCTTCACTGATTCATTTTTGTCAAATGTTTCATAGAGTGCCTGTGCCATACAAACTAAAATTATATGAAGAGAATAGATGCTATATACAATATAATACAATTTATTTTTGTATAGCCCAAAATCACACAAGCCTTGATTCTCTAAGAAAACAAGGAAAAACTCCTAAAAAACCCTTGTTGGGAAAAAAATGGAAGAAACCTTGGGAAAGGCAGTTCAAAACCAGACCCCTTTCCAGGTAGGTTGGACGTGCAGTGTGTGTCAAAAAGAAGCGGGTCAATACAATACACAGAACAAATCCTCAATACAGTATAAAAATAAAAATTTTACAAGTATGGAGCAGAATTTAACAGTAGATAATATCACATAATATGATTTGATTGGCAAAGGATGTTGAGAAAGCTTGACTGTGGTATTCTCTTCATTGCCAAAGTCTGTTGATTAAGTATTTCCAAGTCTGAAGTAATGTTCCTTGTAGTGAAGAACATGGAGTACTGGTAACTATTTTTCTTTTGTCCATTCCTTATTACCCCCAGGTGGCTTTGGGTTACATAAAACAATTATTTTTTGTTTCTTATTGCAAGGACTATATTGCTTCTCAGCTTTGTGATGAATAGTTTGAATTTATACAGGGCATTAGTCATGCCTTGCCTTGCAGTGAACCCCACTGGTGGCAATAATTAATAAAATCATAGCAGGTGATAATAATATTACTGAGGATTATGCATGTATGCAAATAAAAATTATTTTTTCTTGTAAAAGAAGTCCATTTTGCAAGTACATCAGAGATTTTTTTATGTTGTTAAAGGCAACCAGTTTAATGCACATGAATGCAGAGTTACTATATACATTGGTACCTGTAGCATCTTAGTGCACACCATTTAACAACAGAAAGCAAATATAGAGCCAATGACAGAAAAATATTTTGGGTATAGTTTGTGATATTGGTGAAGGATACTTAAAATGTACTTGAAATGAAAAGTACATAGATATTTTCTAGATAACCAAGGGGTTGCTAGGATTTCAGTTGGCATTACGATGGCCCAGGTCAATAAATGGATATGGCATGAGCCCAGGAAAAACAGGTGTGTGACCTTTCATGTCAGTAACATAGTAGGAACTTTTGCATGCTGTACAGAGTGTGGATCTAAGTTTGTGGCCCTGGAGTCCATATGGGCAATCCACAAAGGCAGCTCTGCACAAGTGTAGTAGATCCTGTTACATAATATATATTTAAAAACTAGGTTGACACATAATTTTGAGAGATATTATAAAAGAGATATTTTCTGTGTTGTAGAACACTTTCTACTTAGATTCTCCATCAAATTGTAATCCTGTTTATTGCCAGTATAACTGACAAGTGTCGAATCTAACACTGGGATTGATTTAATCCCACTGATACCTGTGGGATTGTTGTATCTGTCTGCATTGACAGTATGTATATACCTCAAGTGGTGAAGTATAGAAGACACATTATTGTAAACTAGCCATGTGCGCCCAACTACGTTGCGCGTGTTAAAGTTGTCTGTGAAGGGCTCCCTGTTTAAACACGGCTGCCAGTCGTGAACTGGGCCCTACGCCGCACAGCATTATGATTTTTTATAAGGGAAACAAAAACCCCTTTCATTATTCCGGCACATTATTGACATCCGTGAGTAACGACGTACTAAACTGGAAGGTGGTCTACCCATGCGTGGAATTCGTGGACAAAGATCAAGATCTAATTAAAGATCTCTTTAGTTAATTTAAAGAAAAACAATTTGTTTAGTTTGAATGTCTGTGTTTTGAGGTGTGACTGGAGTACTACAGTCTTCAGTAGTATAAAGCCTGGGGGAGATTCTTAATGCAATGCCTATGTTTTAGCTGTCTCTCTACTGCCATCTAGTGCTTATTCTTCTAATTCATTCGTGGACAAACAAAGATCAAGATCCAAATGAAGATTATATGTAGAGATTATTCAGTGCACATTTTATGAGGATTCTAAGTGGACATGATTCCACACCAGAGCGGGAAGTCTACTTTGTGAACCTTTTATAGTATCTCTCAAATTTATTTATCAAATTGTTTTTGAAATAAATGCTATATAATTTGTATATCTTACCTAGGGTAGTGTTCACTTTGGGGTTCAGCCTCAGGGGACTCCTGGGACACAAACTTGAATCTATACTCTGGGAAGAATATAAAAAGCAACCACTTAAGTCAGTTGAGCCAAAGAACTGCACCATGAGTCAAACTGTTCATTTCAGTTCAAAATATAACTAAATATGACATAATAATAATTAAAATGTTTCCTTATTTGAGGTCATAATAATTCCCTATGTTCTTTAATAGTATTCATTTCCTTTTACAGGAGTATACTCCTGTTTTGCGGCAAACAGTTAAGACTTTCTCTCCGGATTGATTTTCATTAATTCAGAAGAAAATAAATTGATTGAAAAAAATGTGGCTAATTTTTAAATTACTATTTTTACACATTAACATATAAAAAGGATATATATAATGGCTATCTTAAGAAAGCTTGTGGGTTAATATAAATAACAGTAATGATAATAATGATAAAAATGCAAATGGGGAAAATTTATAAGAAGCGGTCTCTTATTTCATATTACAAATGCTCTTATTTGCCTCCTGGTACATTCTTCCCATTAGCATTAATTACATTTTGTAGTTTGATTTTTTTGATACTAAGGACTGGCAAAGGACAATAAGCGTTCAACAGCGGTCTTCATTGACATTGTTTCACAATCTGTAACTGGCCATGAGATGTCACTAAAGAGACGAGTGTCAAATACTTCTAAACCTTGAGGCAGTTTCTAGCTCTTTCACTTTAAATACTTTTGTGTTTTACTAAGCTGTGTTTGGAAATCACTACCTTAGACCATGAGTAAGAACACTGCCATGAACAAGATTGTAATCATAAACAAAACTGTGACCTAGAGCAAAACCAAATCCAAAAGTCAAGGAAATTGAGGAAAGAATCCCAACTCTGGGATTAGGAGCCTTAGCTATAGTGAAATTCACGGCAGACCAATGTCCTTAGACAGAACACTTAGTTATTTGAAGCACTTCACAGACATTCTTAATAATTACTGATGATGCCTGATGGTTAATTAGCCAATTTAGCAAAACCAATGCAAAATGCAGGCTTTAGTCCAGACTGGATACAATTAACAAAACACATAGCATGGCAGGTAAAGTATATGTTAGCATGATTTTCCTGTAACTTGTTATAACATAAGTGATTTCAAGTCTTGGTATGGAATTGATCTTTTTTGGAAAAGGTTTAAGACAACCTCAAACTATAGCCATGTTGTAATTGGGCATAATAATCACGAAACAAAGAATCACTTCTAAGCGAGTGAGGCAAGAATCGTTAAAATGATTAAGAGAGTTTTTAATGGTATTAGGGACACGAATAGAGTCATTTTAGGTGCACTTTTTAGTTGGGAGAATGTGTGCACCAGATAGGCAGGGGACAACTCATGAAGAAAGGCTCAGTAGAGCCTTATTATTATTATTATTCCTTCTTAATCTTTTTGTACTTTTTACTTCATGTAAACCTCTCTGGTATGTTTATTTCTATTAAAGGCAGTCATATTGATGTTTTGCAAAACTCTTATATATAGGGTGCTCCTCTGTTACAAGTGACTCAGAGTAATGTGTAATGAGTGACTAGAATGTTATCAATTGTTTTTTCTGGAAAGAATGGTAAGATTAGCTGGTGATCGTATAATCCTTAACATGTATGTTGCATGAATCATTGTGCACTAAAGAAATTTGTAAAGCCTGAAAGTTAGCAAAATGTAATCCTCTTGCATGAAAATGTGAAGTGCTAATCATCACCCTTAATGTGTCCAGATGGATTCTAAATTGGCCTAAACACAAACGTTGCAGGTTATGGTGCAAGAAACCTTTTTCTTTATCAAATTGCATTAAAACTGGAATCCCTTAATAATCACAGTCTGGGCTACTATTAATTTTCCTACCCATTTTAGCTTCTATACACTTTTATGAAAAAAACTAACCAGCTTAAAAAAAACTCAAGATTGACATCATTCTGTACACGTCCAAAAGAAAATAAAGGAGAGAGAGGTGATCCTCATACTGTACATACATATCACGTGACAAATCAAATTTAGTGCTTTTATAACAAACATTTAAAATCCCAGAACCAGGCTATGGGGCGAAGATCGGCTATTCGGGAGGGTGTATGACCTTTTATCACCTATTGGCAGTGGGGCTACTCACTTTCTTTTTTCACAGCCCTGTCAACTTCCTCCAACCAGGAAGTTAATCCAGATTTTTTTTCTTACCTCCAGACTCCTCTAAGATGCTGACTTCAGGTAAAATTAATCCCCCTTCCAAAGTCATTCTAGGTAATAGTCAGGAATCATTTCCAGAATTATGAGCAACCTACCTTATTACAGGTACACCAGGCTTTAACTTCATCCCAAGTCTTCTTAACTTCCTAGACCCTTGAGCCATATGCAACCTGAAGAGGTCCAGGTCCATCAGACATCTCCCAGACTCTCTTGTGGTAATGCGCTACCTCGCACATTACCAGATTTAAGTTAAAGAAACCTTAAACGTGCTGAGTTATTTATAAGGTTACAAGTATTGCAGCGTAAAGGAAGTGCGCTTACCGTTTGTGTGTTGAAGGTGCTGCCGCTGCAACGCGGGGCCGTCTAGCGGGTGAGCGCTGTGAGGCGATGTGTCTGTGCACACGTGGAGCTGGTATAATGGCCAGTGCGGGCTCCATCGCACGCGTTCAGTTTTACACGCCGGTGTCCTCGTAGCCTGCCCTGCGCAGGTCGTTTAAGGTGCGGTGCGCCTGAAAGAAAAAGCCGGCATTTGTTTGTGTAAACAGGGTTGAGTCAGAGATGGGGATCTCGTATTGTAAATAAGTGAATTTACTTATTGGCGAGTCGGCAACAGCTGGGCTGTTGTTGAACTCAGCATTGCCGTTGGCCGTCCAGGGGTGGGTTTACGCGCGCGACCGGGAGGGGTTCTAGTTTATATACGAAGTTGCTCGGGGCGTGTACGGCGCGTGGCGTGAACGTGCTAACGTCTACCTGGATAGGTGTGTAGGGTAGATGGGGTGGCAGATTGGCTGGACAATCTTGCCGGTTATATTTAAGGAGATGCCGGGTTACAGGGGCCAGTGTACCTAAAGGCGAAGAAGGGTTAAGCACTGCTGAGCAATTGGAAGAGCAGTAGTTCTGATTTTGTATATATTCTTTTGTATATGGGGGACGTTCTTAGGTGTATGCGAACGACGCATCCGCGTAGGGCCCCGGCCCTGCCCCGACTTACAATTTTTTTCTTTTGTTGGGTTGTGGGCCTGGGGCCCCTGCCATGCCCCTGGCACTGCACACATCTGTGCCAGTCCCTCACGTCGTGTGTCACGATGCCCTCCACATCCTAAATTTTATCATTCTTTTCCGGACGTTTTATTAGTACACCTTCCTGAGCTCCAGGGGTGGCTCGAACCCCCGGGCATGCACATCCGGGGCCTGCACATTTCCAAACCGCGTAGGGCCCCCAAACTGCTAAGAACGGCCCTGTGTATATATAGTTATACAGTCATGGCCAAAATTATCGGCACCCCTGGAATTTTCCCAGGAAATGCACAATTTCTCCTAGAAAATTGTTGCAATTACAAATGTTTTGGTATACACATGTTTATTTCCTTTATGTGCATTGGAACAACAAAAAAACTGAGAGAAAAAGCCAAATGTGACATCATTTCACACAAAACTCAAAAACTGGGCTGGACAAAATTATTGGCACCCTAAACTTAATATTTGGTTGCATGCCCTTTGGAAAAAAATAACTGAAATCAAGCGCTTCCTATAACCATCAACAAGCTTGTTACACCTCTCAACTGGAATTTCTGACCATTCTTCTTTTGCAAACTGCTCAAGGTCTCTCAGATTTGAAGGGCGCCTTCTCCCAACAGCAATTTTGAGATCTCTCCATAAGTGTTCAATCGGATTTAGATCCGGACTCATTGCTAGCCACTTCAGAACTCTCCAGCGCTTTGTCTTCAACCATTTCTGGGTGCTTTTAGAGGTATGTTTGGGGTCATTGTCCTGCTGGAACACCCATGACCTTTGACGCAGACCCAGCTTTCTGACACTGGGCCCTACATTGCGCCCCAATATCTTTTGGTAGTCTTCAGATTTCATGATGCCTTGCACACAGTCAAAGCATCCAGTGCCAGAGGCAGCAAAACATCCCCAAAACATCTTAGAACCTCCACCATGTTTGACTGTAGGTACTGTGTTCTTTTCTTCGTAGGCCTCATTCCATTTTCTGTAAATGGTAGAATGTTGAGCTTTACCAAAAAACTCTACTTTGGTCTCATCTGTCCACAAGACGTTCGCTCAGAAGGATTTTGGCTTCCTCAAGTACATTTTGGCAAACTCCAGTCTGGCTTTGTTATGTTTCTGTGTCAGCATTGGGTTTCTCCTGGCTCTCCTGCCATAGCGTTTCATTTCGTTCAGATGATGACAGATAGTTCGAGCTGACACTGTTGCATCCTGAGTCTGCAGAACAGCTTGAATATGTTTTGAAGTTGATTGGGGCCTTTTATCCACCATTCAGACTATCCTTCGTTGCATTTTTTTTATCAATTTTTCTCATCCATCCACATCCAGGGAGATTAGCTACAGTGTCATGTGTTGTGAACTTCTTGATTATGTTGCGCTCAGTGGACAAAGGAACATGAACATCTCTGGAGATGGACTTGTAGCCTTGAAATTGTTGATATTTTTCCATGATTTTTATTCTCAAGTCCTCAGACAATTCTCTGCTCTTCTTTCTGTTCTCCATGCTTAGTGTGGCACACTCAGACACACAACAGAAAGGTTAAGTCAACTTTTCTCCATTTTAACTGGCTTCAGGTGTGATTGCTATATTGCCAGCACCTGTTTCTTGCTACAGGGGAGTTCAAACGAGCATCATATGCTTGAAATAAAACGATTTACCCACAATTTTAAAAAGGTGCCAATAATTTTGTCCGGCCCATTTTTGGAGTTCTGTGTGACATGATGTTAAATTTGGCTTTTTTTTCTCTGTTTTTTTGTGTTACAATGCACATAAAGGAAATAAATATGTGTTTACCAAAACATTTGTAATTGCAACAATTTTCTGGGAGAAATGGTGCATTTTCTGAGAAAATTCCAGGGGTGCCAATAATTTCGGCTATGACTGTATCTCCTAGTGATAATTTTTGGTGGAGGTATATACTAATTTGGTGCTGAGATCATTTTGATTTTGAGTTTGGTGCAATTATTTTTTCTTTTTGTATATACATACACTTGTTTTTGTTCTTGTGCATTTTTTTTTTTACTCTTCCTGTTGGAGGAGCTTCTTGAGCCAGAGATAAAGGAAGACTACCTTCATTGTTGGAGTGTGTGTAGTTTTTTTAAATACACCATATTTTTCCTTTTTTTGTTTTTATTTATTTTTGAAGAAGTATCAGTGCTGAAGGACTGTGCCTCAAATCCCACGTGACACTTCTGCATTTTTTTTGTACAGCACTCTTGTAAATAAACTGGCACCATCCACCCTTCAGTTTTTGTCTGTGTCTCATCTCTCCAATGATCCTGTTCAGTTCATAAACTATCAGATGTACAGAGTGTAGGCTGGGGCCACTTTCCCACTACATGGGATATCACATCTCTACTGTAAATTAAATCAGCAAATCATTCACCCACTCTTCCCTTTCAGTGACTATGTAATGTGTAGATGGCCTCACTCTTAGAAAGTTAGGTACCCTTGACCTATGCTGGATTGCCTGGAAATTTGTTGTGGATCCCCCAAGGTCCCCCCATTCTCTATCTCATTTTCTCTGTTTTTTTTCTCTGTCTCTCTTATAATGGATGCCATTTCAAAGAAGGGTCCACTTGAATAGACTATAGTTCCAGTTTACCTAACAATATGTCTTTGACTAGTAAAAATCATAGTTGACAGTACTTATAGGAAACCCCATTCCAACATTTAGTAAACATCCAAAATTCACATAGATGCCACTCCCACCTTGAATTCTGAAGAAGGAAAATTAGCTTCAGTGCAGCCATACCACCTATATACTATACATACAATCTACAGTATTATGTTAAAAATCTCAATGTTAATTAAATAATCTATATTTGCACTTTTTTGTAAAATTATCATACCAGCTACACCACTCTGCTCATAATTATATAACTTACATATTTGTCTTTGTCTTCCCATTATGTATTAATTCTATGGTTATCCCATTTACCTTACTAAGTTGCTGGTGTATTTACAATCCCATGATATCTTTAATTCGAGAAGTGGCATAGCCAACACCAGTGTTTATTGTTTTTTTAATTTTCTCCTTCATTTCTCCTTCAGTTTAAGAATGCTCTGATATGTTTACTTGCTAACAGTGAATTTTAAAAAAATCTACTCCTAATACAACAGGCCTATATTTTGCACCATATGTTGCATAGGAACTTAGATATTGAATTGGACTATAATTTATTTTGGAACAATAATCAAAAGTTTAATTAAAATAAGAAACTTCACAGTGGTGTCATAAAAACAAACATTTGTACTTTAAGGATATCCTTCTACTTAAGGGCAACAGACTTATGTAAAACAGTTGTAATTTTGATATTGCTAGTATTAAAAAAAATAAACTTATTTAAGAACATTAGAAAGAAGTTGCTTGTTTATGTACAGTATATCTAGAATACAGCAGGTAATTTACACAGCAAACCCATATATTGGCAAACCAGAGTAAAACAAATAGACCACAATATTTTATTGGGATTAACTGGAATTCTGTGGTGGGCTGGTGCCCTGCCCGGGGTTTGTTTCCTGCCTTGCGCCCTGTGTTGGCTGGGTTTGGCTTAAGCAGACCCCCATGACCCTGTAGTTAGAATATAGAGGGTTTGATAATGGATGGATTAACTGGAATCATTGGTCAAATCATTCAAAGACTTATTTTCTGTCCAGTAATGAGTGCAAAGTTTTGTTCGGTGTTGTTCAGCCAGCGTTCCGTGCTGTGTTAATGAGCACTACAACACACCATTCTTTACTGTCCAACACTGTTGCCCTGCACCTAATGAGCACTTAAGCTCCTTGTTCGAAGACCTCTTGCATTGTACCTACAGCAGTTTAATGAGCACTTAAGCACTCCATTCCTGCTCTCCAGTACTGTTGCCTTGAGTCTCCATGACATGAATGCTCAGGCAGCCCATTTAAGGCTTTTTGCCATTGTTCTTGAATTAGATCATTTGGGGCAGACTTACCTCTGGCTTTAAGTTTGGAGAAATCTGACAGAAAACAAGTGATGGTGCAGGGGGATGCAATTAACTCGTTGGTGTTATTACTCTAGCTTAATAGAAGGAAATGTTACTTCTATCTGCAGAAATATTTAGGAACTTCAAATCATTTTGACCTAATGGTTAAACTCTGTTTAAGAAAAATAGATCAAAGTTAAATGAAAAAATTATCCCCTGAAGTGTTTCCCAAATACTGATTGGAAGACTTAAAAGTTGAATCTGAAACTAGGTTTCCCATCCTGAAAAGTGGACATTTATGTTAAACCCTGTGAATTATTATTTTCTGTATCTTATAAATGATAACTGATGTTGTTCTCTAGTATTAAACTATGCCAATGAAAAAGTCAGATTCTTTTATCTCATTACTATCAGGAAGCATATTTACAGGAAGATGTCCCTCTTCATACTCAGTGTCTTTGTGAAGGATATTGCTTTATCTATAAATGTTGCCCACCCGTTTTCATAACCTGCTTAGTCATGGCATATTCAGGCTAAAGTAAAAGGAGAACCTGGATAGAAAGCCTGCATCTTATGCGGCAAATGCTCCCAAGAAAAAATAGTTTAGCAATGCAGGGCCTCCAGTCAGAAATCAGTGTTTCCCCTCATACTATGACAACAAGGATGTTTTGCATCAGAACGTCTTTGCTACCATGGCAATCACAGAGTGCAAAGAGGGATGGCATTATGTGCATGAGGCAAATCATTTTAACTCCTTGCACAGCATGTGTAATAGTGGTAATTAAGGAGAAGTGGGCTGTCAACTATTATTTTATGTCTGTAGCACTGGGATGGTGTAAGCTTGACATTCACGATCTGAAAAGCAGCCAAACAAGCAAGAGAACCCAAAGTCCCAGTGAAGAGTCGCAGGATACTTGTTATAGAGAACAACAAAAACCAAATAACAAGTCATTTAGGCAGACAAACCCTCAGCACAGAGAAAAGAGCAATGTGGTGAGAGAACAAAATGACACTAATAGCCAAGTGGAGACATGCTCAATTAAAGGATGCCCCCTCCTGCTGTTCGGCTTCTTGGTTAAGCATTCTTTTTGTTTTCTGGCTTGTGGGCTGCATAAAAGATGCAGAAGTTATTAGATTTGTACTTCTTTTGTTCTTACTGAAATATGAAGCATTGAAGTTTCCGTATACTAAACAATAATCTAATTATTCTTGCCACAGCAGCAATGCACATGGTTGATATTGTATAGGCCAGTATAGCTAAGCCCCTTACATTATCAAAATGCTCTATGGGGAGCACCTTTGGCATCACCTATCCTGGAAGACTGAAAATTGTTACATTATACTTTAATGAAACCAGAAAAATCTTTGCTGAAAACAAACTGAGTGTACTTCTGTCTGCCACAACTGCAAATCATCCACTCATGTCAAAAGTGATTCATGTCCTGAATTCAGTATTATGGGGAAAGTAGTCCTTGATATGATTTACAAATAAGCTTACAAAGTGAGGGGATCAATATTTGTAACAATTCCCAGCAATGATGACTCTTTACTGGAATGCCAATCCACATTGTTCACCTCCAAACAGTCCTGAAATTGGCACCTTTCTAGTTACCACCCAATTTAACTAGACTTACACTATTTATTTCTGTTACTGGCTGATATCATTGCAGAGGCCATTGAACAGCTTATTTCCTAGCTTTGATATATGGCAGTAAATATGTAAACTTTGATGATTATAACATGTTTCTACTTGTCTAGTCATTTGAGTTCTGTTTTCTGTAGATGTCACTTCAGTTTTCCACACTCTGTCTCTTGTGATTTTTATTCAGTATCATTGCTTGATACACTTATTTCATCTTTGACATGTTCCCTCCGATTTTCCTGATTTCTCTGACCCAACCCACCATGTCATTCCTAGCCCTTCATTCACTTCAGTAGGATAAGTTAGCAGAAGTTAACTCCCTGCTCTGCTGAAGTCAGAGCTTGAATGGCGGCAGTATTGTTTGGGTAACCAACTGCTCATTTTCTGCTGAGTTCCTGGTTCCATTGAAGATAGTGACTTTTTTTCTTTTGATGTTTTCATTCTGCAGATGGCCTCCATTCTTTTTATTACCTGGTTTGAAATCCAATGTAAACTTTGTCTTAAGTAAACATGAAAAAACACAATCTATTTAACATCTCCAGAGTCCTAACATTCCTCTCCATGTCTAATGTATAAAATAAAAATTAATCAAGGAGAATCATGTTAGTATGGCAGATAGGGCTATGAGTTTTAGGAATCACATACTTAGGTTATTGCCTTTGTGGCATTTGCACATTCTTCCTGTGTCTGCATGGGGTTACTTCTGGACATTCCTGCTTTCTTCATACTTACATAAAAAGTAGAGCTTTTTAGGGTAATTGACAATTTCAAACATACTCCTTTGATCATGGGTGCATGTGTGAGTGCACCGTGTGATGGTGTTTCCTGCCTTGTGCTCCCAAGACAGGCACTGTCCTCCCTATGACCCTGAATTGGATTAAACAGGTTTGACAATGTTATGTCATGTTATATTATCTTTGGCACCGTGAACTATTTAATATTCACATTGCAGTTCACAATAAATAATTTCAGTATGTTAAAAACACAAATACAAGGTTTTACCTTTAAACTTCATATTAATAATCCATTTTTTCACTTTCTACTCATTACAAAGTTTCTGTAATATTCAACCTTTTAGTTAAAGCTATAAAGTCAAACTTTATGCCTACGCATAAAAATACTTTTTCAGTTTTGAGGAGTAACCCATAATTAGTTTTTTCACCAAAGAACTTTCTTACAGTTATTCTATGTTACTCAGATGAAAAATTTGTGAATAATTTCTTAGAGGATAATTGCAGAGACACGGGCCTTGCTCAAATAAGATTTTCCTAACTAAAATTAAATAAACACAAATATGAGGTCAAAATGTAAAGTGAGTGTAAATCAAAACAACAACACAGTGACATATCTCTTGCAAAATTAGGTTTACAGACATATTTTTATATCTCCACAATTTCCAAAAAAGACCATCATCGCTTAGTAATTAACTTCACTTCAAGAATGGATATGTACTGACATGTAGATAAGGATGATAATAAAGCCCCATGTCTTGCACAAAGAAAAATAACAACAATAATAATAATAATAATAATAACTATTATTATTACTCGAAAGTTTTATGTGGACTTTAACAGCCACAAAATGCTTATGTAAAGCCAATAAAATTGCATTGTTGTTCCCACGTGGCCTGCCTGCATGTAGCAGCCTGACAAATACATTGCTGTAAGTATGCAGTATAACAATATCATGAAGATCAGAAAGGGGCCTGCACCTTATTAGAAAAAAGTAAAAATGAGATACTGAGCAAACATTCAAGACCTCCTGCGGTGAAGTGTATCTGGGGTCTGTGGTTGGTCTGAGCTGGTGTTGGTTTTGTAAAAAGAATAGTACAAGTCAGAATTCATGTCAGTGTGCATGAAGAAAGTCATGTGGCCACAGAGAACTTAATGGGTGAAATTGACTAATTTCTTGTTACAGCCACCGTTGTAGTTGGCACAGCTATTCCTCATTGAGGCTCCATGGATCATTTATTGCACCTGCACTCACAGATTTATAAAAAGTTCTGAGTAGGTCAGAATGGGAAAACGAAAAACAAAGAAATAGAAAATTGTGGAGAAAGAATGTTGGATTGGGCAGTTGGGCCTTTGCCATGAAGAGCAAGAGAAGTGAAGTGAGATGAACAGCACTCTTAGAGTAGGATTGGTTTTGAACTTTAGTGGTCCTTTTGGTCCAATGGTGGTAGCAGGATGAGGGAGTCAGACTCTGACTGTCCCAGCAAGTTACCGTCAGGTCTGAAATCTGAGTCAGATAGTAGACTGCAATTGTTAGTCCTGCTAAGTAGACCCATGTGGGAAGACAAGAAATTGGAGCACTGAAAATGAGTTGAATGGCAAGATGACTCTGACTTTGGTTTCATTAATGGCTTTAACTATTTATTGATATGGATTTATGTTTTTTTTCTTATTCACCTTACTATTAATTTTATGGATTATTTTTTTCAGGCTTTTTTAAAGCCGTGCACTTTGTACACTGTTTGTTTGCTTTAATAGAAACACTATGGACTGTTTTTGCCCTTATTTGCCCTTGTCCATCTTGGTTATGACTGTCAATGTCCCAGAAGATAGAAGAGGCCCATGGCCACGTGCACCCAGGTATCATACCCCCACATTCTGGAATCCTCACACACTTTCTCCTTATAAGGCCTTTTAGAGCAAAATACTAACATCGAAAATAAAGCCCTCACTCTTCTAAGCTGCAATCTTTATTTAGCATTCCTTTTTTGTTTGCTTTGTCTCTCAGATATCCTGTGAATTTAATTTAGTTGTCAGGTTGTTGCTATATGCACACAGTTCCATGTTTGCTTTTGCCCTATTATAAGAATTGGATCATAGAGTGTTTTGTGAAAAATTTGAAAAGTACACTATACACCAAAAGATTGAGTGATAGTTTATAATGAACATCTAAGAGGAAAAAAAACAATCATTTAAACAAAAAAAAAACTACAGTATGGCATTTAGAATACCTGTGGTGATCAGTAGAGTCAGTAGGAAAAGAAAAGAGAAGAATGAGTTGGGAAATGCTATTGATTTTGAGATTATTTCCACTTGTTTCATTATATACAGTATCTCATGGTACTTTGTGTTTATATCTGATAAACTGAGTTTATTGTTGTTCTATAAGCAACTTTATAAAAAATACCTTCCTTTGCCGTTCATAAAATTTTGTTATTGGTTTTAACACTTTGATTGCATCTTCTTAACTGCAGATCTTGAAGCTGACTGTTATTAATAAGTATGGCCTGTGGATAACAGTATCTGAACCATGATCCTTAGGAAGGTATTTAATAAAATGATGCCCCAGTTTTAGAATAATGTAAAGTGCATTGAGATGATGTTTACCAGAGGTCCAAAATAAAATAAAACCACTTGTTTTGTTAAAAAAATAATAAAGAAGATCACAGGCTCAGTTACTTACAATAGAGTAAAGCAACCCCACAGACCATTGCGATCTGCCACATTTTGTATAACATTTTCTGTCTGCTTAATCTGCCAATGACATTTTCCACTTTCACACTTCAGAACCTTCTGCCAAAGCCTGTTGGATGCCTTGCCAGTCGTACTGACTGCTGAGGCATTGTGAGCCAGTTGGGCTGTCGTAAAATCTGAGGATAATAATCATAAAACGTTTGAAATTATTATGCCCCAGCCTGTGTAACATCCCAGATCACCAGAGCAATAAATGAGGACAAACAACATTTTATCTTCTTCTTTAAAACGTTCAGATTGTTAAGACAATGAGAAGGCTATTCATTTGGCTGTTTTGGATCAGTTTCCAGGAGTTTGAAACGTGACCTAGCCTGCCTTTGAATGGCTCCAGTTTAAACAGTGTGTTTTGTGGTTTTGCATAATCATAATAGCTAGTTTTTGTTCCCAGTACTAGTGTTAGCACAACACTCATCTGGTCCATTTAATTACACTGATTTCTGTCCATTGCTTCAACTGAAAGGGTGTGATAAGGGATTGCACTCCACTGTTATTTGCCAGATTCTGCCTTACTTGTTGCTCTGATCTTGATAGACCATATCATAGCTGATAATGCTTGTTAAAACCCCAGCAGCATTATTAAAGGAGCTATAAGCAGCTGGGTTTAAGGCTAGAGATGCTACTTTGAATTATTTGTGAAGATTGTTTTTCAATTCATTTCAAGATAAAGCATACCTTTAGTGGTATATTCTTTAGGATCTGTAGGAAATCCAGCCTTTTTACAATCTTCAGTAGATTATGCCAACAATTCATCAGCATTGCAAATTGTCAGTGCGATGCTAGGCCATCAAAAAAGGGAACAAGACATAATGTGTTTATCTTTTTCAAATAACATATTTTTTGCACTGTGGTTAAAAACATAGCACTCAAACATGGGATACTACTGCATATGAACCCTCATTACTATTTACTTAAATGTTCATTCTTTTTCATGCGGTCATGGATAGTCTGTCCAAACAGCATCAGGTTCAAGGTAGGAAAATCCTAGATGAAACATCACTCCAACCCAAAATCCATTTTAGTACTTTTCAAAATAACCTAATGTGCAGTATCCAGATAAATCATCACTGACACCAGGTGAACATACACATTTATAAAGCCAAAATTCAGGCTGGAATTTGGACCCACTAGTTGTGAAGCTTTGCTGCTAATCAATACACTATCCCTGAAATAATTAGCTTACATCATGTAAGAGAATGGACACTTGAGGTGCCCGGTGAAACCCAACAGACAGATGCAGACACAGGTTTAAAAGCATCAAGAAGTATTTTAATTTTCTTCCTGAATTAGTGCCTCCAAAGCACCACCGCCACAATAAGCACACAATGAATAAACAAATCTCCTCCTCTCCTCCCAGCAGCCCTGTCACACTCCCTCCCAACTCCGGCTCTCTTGCTGAGTCTCCCATAGTCCTTTATATAGTTCTTGACCCAGAAGTGCTTCTTCTCTTCTGTTCACGTGACTTGTCAGCACTTCCGGGTCAGATGGAGGATCACATTTTTCTTCTTTTCTTCTGGGCTGTATTGGAAACATCCCCTGGCAGCACCCACGGTACCCAAAAGGGCTGTGAAGCCGAACTCCATCTCTCATAGTGCCGTGCTAGAATCTGGGGCACCGCTGAGCTGCAGGGAAGTCGCCATCTAGTGTCCCTGGGTTTTCGGCCAGGTTTAGCTGCCAGCCGTCTATCACAATCGAAATACTCAATGATGAAGCTAAACTAAAATATTACATGACTTGCTTAAGGCCAAATATCTATCAAGAAGAGTTAAGAAACAACTCCAGGACATTTGTCATGTGAAATAATAAAAAATATGGGAGCCAGGCGCATGTAACATGGTCCACCCCTGGGTTATCTGGAACTTTGTTTCATTTTACCAGAGTCTCCAGTGGCTGCTTGCAACCTAGTTCAATGTGGAATGTCCCAGGAGAAAATGGATGGCCTGCCACAATAGATTGGGAATCTGGTGGAGAAAAGATTTTTGTTTTTGTTCTTTTTTTATTGTCATCACTTCTTACATTAATATAGTGATATATTTCAATTAAATTAGTATTATTCAAACCTATTAAGACCCTAAAGGTATGTAGATATTCATCTATACTAATAAAAGGCAAAGCCCTCACTGACTCACTCACTCACTCACTCATCACTAATTCTCCAACTTCCCGTGTAGATAGAAGGCTGAAATTTGGCAGGCTCATTCCTTACAGCTTACTTACAAAAGTTGGGCAGGTTTCATTTCGAAATTCTACGCGTAATGGTCATAACTGGAACCTATTTTTTCGTCCATATACTATAATAGACTTCTGCTCGATGCCCGTTAGTTCTTGAACTAACCTGCAATTATTAGGGAAAAAAATAAAATCTCAAGAGAAACCTGGAAAACACAAAACTGTCATAAGAGACAGACCACTTAGGGATAAATCCAGGTCTCAGGAGCTGTGAGACTGCCAAACTAATCTCTGTGACACCATGCTGACTTTACAAGAACGTCAGCATGCAAATAAAGTGTACATTGCTTAGTAAAAATTTATAAAATTGCCTCTCTTTGCAAACAACATTGCATGATTTGTTCCAAGCCTTCTCAACAATTTCTCTTGAATTCAAAACAAAAAGGGATGAAATTAGATTTCCTTACGTGTCAATGCTCAAACCTGTAAGTTTCGTCTGCTGAACTCATTTGCATTTTGACACTGTCAGTGAATGTGACAGTTGTGACAAAAAACATAGCCTTTACAATCCTCTGATTTAACATGAATCAATATAATAGCCTGGTTCCGTCCACATTTACCAATTTGCAATGCATTTACAATTTGGAGCTTTTAAAGCACACACACACACACACACACACACACACACACACACACACACATACACACACACACACCTCTGTAGTGTAGAGGGATACTGCAGGAAAGATGTGACCTTTGAATCTGACAGGGTTTGAGAAACTTGATCATATCGCAGTTTTGTCAAACCTGACAGACAGTACTGATCTTTGGTGAAATCCGTGCCTAGTGGATATTACTTACCGTATACAAAAAAAAACACATTCTGCTTATTAAAAATAGATCTTGGCAAATCCTAGGGTGACAGAAAAAGTATCTATCTATCTATCTATCTATCTATCTATCTATCTATCTATCTATCTATCTATCTATCTATCTATCTATCTATCTATCTATCTATCTATCTATCTATCTATCTGCATTTCTCAGTGTGCTTGCCTATTATATGCTTCAGTGATAAAGTGGCAATGAGAAAAGCAATAAGACTGCAGAAGCATGAAGCTGAAACTGACTTGATTGTCATGAGAGTTACACAGAGGTACATGAGGAAACAAGAAACTATTCAGTTGTTGCTTTTCTTCATCGAAACGTTATCTTGTTCTTCAGTCCAGAAGACTTGAGCAATATTTTGTTGGTTCAAATGCCACAAACTGACTCACCTAGTAAAATTATAGACATTTTTGAATGTGCCACATGAGAATTATATTAACTTTAGCTTGACAAAAAAGAATGAAACTCCTAGAAAATGTCTAAATATTTTGTTTTTGATTTTGAATTATCTACTCCAACAAGGTGTTATACTTATAACACCTGGGGAGCTACCATTGAAAAGAAAATTCCATATCTGAGAAATTTTATGTTTGGTTTGTGTTGTGTTAGCTGAATAATTGTGTTGTAATCATCTCAGCCCAGTGGACAAATACATTTTTTTCTATTTTCACTAAGTGTAATTGAATGGAACAGCGAAAATTCATTCTCCATCACATTTTTCATTATGTCTGTGTACTGAAAGGAGTGTGGCAGAATTTTCAAGTCAGAACATGACATATTAATAGGAGGCCCTTGTATATGACTGACTGCTACTTTGGCAATTAGAATGAAGGGAAACTAGACAGGGTGCTTTGCTAAAGAGTGACAGGAGAGAAAAGTGACTTATTATGATGGTGAAATTTTCAAACCTTGGCATTTTCTCATTACTTTATTAAAACTATCAAGAGGCTGAAAGGTTATGAAAAAAATTATTTCAACAACTAAGCACAAAAAAATCCTGAACCTGTGAGGGATTTTACTTTTAAAAAGACATGATTAGTTTATGTTGTTAAAAAAAAAAGTTTTCCCATTCATGATTAATTAAGCATCTCTGTTTATCTACACCTCTGATGTTTATAGATTAACTTTGCTATGTGCCTCGCAATGTGATGAAAAAATATACTACTGTAGTTACACTGTATTTCAGGCAAATGATTTGAGTGGGTCAGTGCCAAGTGAACAAATGTTGAGATTTCTATGTTTAAATGAATTAAGAAATGATGATTCAATGAAGTTTATTGCAGTTCTTTCATTTAATTATGTCATATGGAGTAATTTAACTGAAATTGGCAAATAAGAAATCAGTTTCTGATCTCACTCACTAAAGCATGTCAACTCATCAAATGGGCATATACTAGGGATATTTATTTTGACTAAATACCATGACAGTGAGTCCTTAGAAAAGCAATTGGAAAATGGAATATTCAGATATAAGGATCACTATTCAAAAGGACTCACTTTAGCATTTGTTTAAAATATCCATTAAAATAAAAGCTGGAGACAAATAACCAGAAATTATTTTCATATGTGAACCATTGTTATTGCCTTTTAAATCCATTGTAGTTAGCAAAGACTCTTGCATCCTAGAACCTGGTACTTGGAATTACAAATGGGGAGGTGAATGTGTTATCCATCCATTTGCTATATACAGGTAGTCCCCAGGTTACGGACATCCGACATACGACATACGAACGGGGCCGCAGCTGCGCAGCATGCACCTCAGTAACTGCCGCTCCGCCATCTTCAGCCTGGGGACGCTGCAAGCGGCTGAGGCTGGAGGGGTGTGATTTCGCTGCTATCGCAGTGTGGCGTCCGTCGGGCGGCAAGCGGTTTCACTGCCCACCACACACGGCTGCCTGTTCATTCTCGGTGGGCGGCTGGTAATGCTGCAAGCAGTGACCTGGTTGTGGCTGAACGGAGGCCATTGAGGGTGAACAGGGCGGCAGGGGGGTAGCATTGTAATGTGCTTCGGGTGGCTACGTGTTCAATGGGGGTGGTGGTGCGGCAGACACTGTAGTGGAGGTGATTGTGAGGTGGGCTGGTGATGAACCGCCCCTCGCTGCCCCCATTCATTCTCAATAGCAAGACTGCTTGTACTGTTACGCACATTGTAGGAGGTTGTCTCATGTCAGTACAGGGTGGTCCAGATCTAATTATGCAGACACAGATCGTCTGGATGACTTTGATTTATGCAGGGACAATTCTAGTTCGGCGCGTAGACGATTCTTCATGCCGTCAGTTCGCACACTTCTCGATGGTTCGGGATTTTTCGGATGATTTTCTATGTAATAAACTGAATAAGTTATAGCGTAATGAAAATTGCATGATTAGATCTGGACTACCCTATACATCAGACGTGTTGACGTTTGGTGCTATCTTGATGTGATAGCGTGTACAGTGCTGTGCAGAAGAGCTTCTCTTAACCTTTTGTCTTCACCCTTCAAGAATGTCTCTGAAACACAAATCTGATGCAAGTGCTGGTGATACAGTAAAGAAGAGAAAAACTATCACCATTGAAAATAAAGTAGAAATAATAAAAAGGTCAGAAACAGGTGAAACCCCATCATTCATTGGCAGAGCACTTGGTTACAGTCGCTCAACAATAGCATTTATTAAAATAATGTACCTGTTCTGACTTAAATACAAATTCAGCTTAAGTACAAACCTACAATCCCTATCTTGTACGTAACCCAGGGACTAGAAATTTGATTTTTTTTATTAACATTTTCTAAACCCGCTTAATCATGAGCAGGATTACGAGGGAGGTAAAGTCTAACCCAACAAGGATAGGGTGAAAGGCAAGAACAATCCCTGGACAGGGAGGCAGCCCATAGCTGGGCAAACATGCACACACACCACAGCCAGTTTCACGTCCACCTAACCTGCATGTCTTTGGACTACCACAACCCTCACCAAGAAAAGCAGGTGAGAAGATGAGATGAGAGACTTTCTTGTGTTTCTTTTCCTTTGCTTATTTTTATGTAATTTGGCATATTCATGGGTATGTGTATAAAAAAAAACTTGATTCATTTGTTATTTTTGTTTTTATTTTAATGAGAGTGTTATATTTGATAGTACACAACAACATATAGATTTTCCTATAGTTGACCCTATTGTGTGTAAAAATGTGGGGAATTTTTGTGTACTGTTGCTACATGGTTGCTATTGTGGGACAACTGGAAGTGCACAGTACATGACATCATTGTCACAGCAGTATAAAAGCTGGCATCATCAACTTCTAGGTTGTGTAAGATTGTGGATTGTTATGAAAATATTTGTGCATTTGTTTTGATTTATTGATTGGAGTTAAGAACATTTTGAGTTTGGTTTGGTTAGAGTTTTGGGTGTTGTACTAAATTCTAGTTTCTTGATTTGGATGTTATCCAACCTTTTCAACTATATTTCATCTTCATGTCCTCCTGAATTCCATGACGAACTCAAAACACCCTACTGCCCTGTTAAATGTTAGCTGTTACATTTTTGCCTATCTTTGGAAAGCCGTGTTGAGAAGAGAAGCTGCAATGAGCCCACTGCCACAGGGGAAACAGCAGAAGTAACTGCCATTAGCCCCTTGCAGTTTACTGTGAAATACTTTTCATGAAAAGCTAGCTAAAAGTTTATACTTCAGTTTATGTTTGAATCTGTTACCCATGTGGTGTACCATGGAGTCAATGATGACACTTAATGAATTCGGCAACATTAGTATTTATACAGCAGCTTTTCCTTACACAGGGTGCCATGGAGTTACAAGAATGAGAGCTGTTGCTTCAGAGCCCCCATCACTGTCTCTTCAGTGTTCTTTTGTGTCTGCATGGGTATTTCTTCGAGTAATCTAATTTCCATGTCAAACATATGTGTTTTAGGCTGCCTGCCAACTTTAAATCAACCCACTATGTTTTACTCAGATGGACTGAAGCCACATCCAGAGATTCTTTCTCCACAGTCTTTAAAATAGGAAAAATGTAAAAAAATTAAATAAACATTATGAATTGCAGAAAGAAATAGGGGGCAAAAAAGTGCATTACATAACCCTCTAGTATTTTATTTAATATACATTTTTATCAGCATTTTTGCCACTGATATTATTTGAGGTATTATTTTTAATAATATCGAGGCATTATTTTATGTGTAATTTTGAAAACAGAGGCTGTTTGTGCTAAGGAATTCAAAAATAACTATTCTTACACTTGTAAAACTTAAATTCATAATTTATTTCATTTGCCAATGGCAGCATCTCTTCTGAACATTTATTGTATATGTTAATTATGCTACCAAAGTGGAGTTCATGTAATTTTCCTCAAGAAACCTTTCAAAGTCCAAACATAAGCTTTTGGGCAGAAAAAAGTTGCAAAACCGTCTCTTTATGTTTATGCATGGCCAGAAACAGACTGTCATTCCATCTGTTGATGCAGTCCACGGGGGGACTGCCTTCCTCCACCCTCAATTGCATTGAATGAGTAACTAAAGAGAATGAATGGATTAGCCATGCTTTATGAAATCAAAATCCAAATGGAATGCTCTGTAATTTGTTTAGTTTTCTGCCATCTATGTGGCTCTCTGCCATTGTTTTTTAACTGTTAACTTCTAAAATCCTCCAGGTTCCTCAATATCTGGCAGTGAATAAAATATATGTCAGCAATATATCTTTAGTATTTTGCAATTTCTACCTCCAATTTCTAGCTGTTAAATTACTGAATCTTCCAGCTTTCATAATTTTAGATTTAATACTTTTTTTGCAATCAGAGTTCACCAAAGGTACTCACCTCAGGGCTTTTAGAATTTAAAATTTAGTAAGTATGTATTCCAACTAATCTGCTGATATAATATTAAATACTTACAAGTATAGCTTTATTTTAAAAACTGTGTACACTGTTACAGGTTTTTCATTTGGTAGGTTACAGTGCCTAGAAAACGTATTCACCCCTCCTTTGGAAGATTTCACATTTTATAGTTATACAATGTTGAATGGGCAGCACGGTGGCACAGTGGTAGCGCTGCTACCTCGCAGTAAGGAGGCCTGGGTCCTCCCTGCGTAGAGTTTGCATGTTCTCCCTGTGTCTGTGTGGGTTTCCTCCAGGTGCTCCGGTTTCTTCCCACAGTCCAAAGACAAGCAGGTTAGGTGCATTGGCGATCCTACATTGTCCCTGGTGTGTGTGTGTGTGTGTGGTGTGTGTGCGCCCTGCGGTGGGCTGGCACCCTGCCCAGGGATTTGTTCCTGCCTTGTGCCCTGTGACTGGCTACAGCAGACCCCCGTGACCCTGTGTTAGGATACAGCGGGTTGGATAATGACTGAATGACAATGTTGAATCAAGGTGGATTTTAAAAGTAATTAAAAAGCACAAGTCAGCGGACTGATACAAGAGCACCTCCAAATCACTGAATATCCAATGTAGT
This sequence comes from Polypterus senegalus, assembly GCF_016835505.1. Lineage (NCBI taxonomy): Eukaryota > Metazoa > Chordata > Cladistia > Polypteriformes > Polypteridae > Polypterus > Polypterus senegalus. The sequence continues at coordinate 51,028,777 of NC_053163.1, forward strand.
CTAGTTAAATCAGTCACTTAATAATAGAAAGAATATGGCACAGCTGCAAATCTTCAGTGATTTTGCAAAAAGAAGACTAGTGAGCAGCATTAAAATACAATATGTAATTATGCTTGTGTAATTAGTTGTATGCTTTATATCATGTTGTTTAAAAGTTATAATTAACCATGAACTGTAAGTTTACATCTACTGTACCCTCTTTCAGATACTGTTTGGAATGAAAACCACATCTAGTGTGTCCTTGAAGACTTGTCCATTAACAACTGTAGAAATGTAATTTATGGAATACTGTGTTTAAATTGATTGTTCAATGGATAAAGCAAAATTTGATCATGAAATTTATAAAATATATTTTAAAAATCCACTATATGTTCTGTTTTCCACCTCTCCCTTTACGCACATGGATGAAAGAGATACTGTACATATGTCAGCTGAACAGTCAGCATGGGTTCAGAAGAGGGAGGTCGTGTGTTACTAATATACTGGAATTCTATGACGAAGCAACAAAAGAGTATGACCAAAGTGAAGCTTATTCTATATATATTATTTATCTGGTCTTTCAGAAAGCATTTAATAAGGTGACACATCAGAAGTTGAGCATCAAACTAAAAGATGTTGGAGTATAGAGTGATGTTTTTAGATGGGTGCAGAATTGGCTCAGACACAGGAAGCAGAGGGCGATGGTGTGAGGAACCTTATCAGAACTGGCTGAGGTTGAGAGTGGTGTTCCACAGGGGTCAGAACTAGGACCACTGCCATTTTTAATATATATAAATGATTTAAATAGGAACATAAGTAACAAGCTGGTGAAGTTTGCAGATGATGCCAAAATAGGTGGATTGGCAGATAATCTGGAATTCGCTGAATAATTACAGAGGGAAATGGACAGCATACAACCTTGGGCAGATTTGTGGCAGATGAAATTTAATATCATTAAATGTAAAGTATTATATGTAGGAAATAAAAAATATTGGGATTGAATCCACAATGGGAGGTCTGAAAAATGACTTAACATTATGAACTTCCGGACAGTGTTCAGAAGCCATTAAGAAGGCTAACAGAGTGTTAGGTTATATAGCACAATGCATGGAGTACAAGTCCAAGGAGGTTATACTCAAGCTGTATTTGGTAATGGTGAGGCCTCATGTGGAGTACTGGGTACAGTTTTAGATTCCAGGCTAAAAAAAGGACATAGCAGCGCTAGAAAATGTCCAGAGAACAGCGACTAGGCTCATTCCAGGGCTATAGGGAATGAATTATGAGGAAAGATTAAAAGAGCTGAGCCTTTTCAGTTTAAGCAAAAGAAGATTAAGAGGTGACATGACTGAAGTATTTAAAACTATGAAGGGTAATAATACTGTGGATCGAGACTGTTAATTTAAAATAAGTTCATCAAGAACACATGGACACAGTTGGAAATATGTTAAGGGTATTTTTCGCACAAATGTTAGGTTGTTTTTCCTTATACAGAGAACCACAGACATTTGGAATAAGTAGCATGACAGACAGTAAGACTTTAGGAACTTTCAAAACTATAACTGTTCTCGTCAAGATTGTTCTAAAGTTCTAATGCTGTTCATAGACTTTCGTTCAGCATTTAGCATAATGTTCCTCCAGAAGCTGATTGTGAAACTAAGTGAGCTTGGGTTGAGCTCCTCCCTTTGTAATTGTGTCTTGGATTTTCTGCCACAGTGTTCTCCAGTCAGTTTGGAATGGCTGGAAAACTTCCAGCTCCATTACTCTGAGCACTGGCGCTCCTCAGGTCTGCGTGCTTAGTTCTATGCTCTTTGCCATGCTGACAGGGCTGCACAGCCATCCACAGCTCATATTACATCATCAAGTTGCTGATGACATGACAGTACTAGGACTGATGAACAGGGATGATGAGTCAGCATATACAGAGAATGTGGAACCACTGACCATTTGGTAGAGAGACAAACTATCCCTCAACATTAATACAGTAAGACTAAATAATTAATCCTAGTCTGCTTCAGTGGCTCCACTGTGGAGATTATAAAAAAATCCCAATTTCCTCTGTGTGTGGGACCTCACATGAACTAACAATACCACTTCTTTAACTAAAAGCAGAGACTACATTTTTTGAGGCAACTGAAGTGATCAAGCCTCCCGTCTCCCTTTCTCACCATGTTTTATAATGGAACCATTAAGAGTGTTGTGATTTTACAGCCTGGTATCAAAATTTCAGCATGTCTGACCACATAGACTGCAGAGAAAAACGATGTCAGCAGAAAACATTATTAGGGTGCTGTTCCCATCTCTGGAGGACACATTCTCCTAACTCTGTGTAAGAAAAGCCAGCAGTATTGTGCAGGACCCTTCTCACCAATCTCACAGATTGTTTATTTTTTTGCCATCTGGAAAAAGACACTACAGCATCAGAGCCAGATCTGTCAGGTTATGTGACAGCTTCCCCTACCCAAGCTCAATACAATGTAGCCTCCCATGATCTTAGACGGCAATTACTTGTTCCAGTTTATACAGTAGTCACTTTATCTATTATGTCAAAAATCAGTCACTGCATTGATCTATGGTGTATACTTGATTTAAATGGGTTTCTGTGTAGTTATGACATTAGATTGTTTTGGCAAATTGCCTACAGTATTTAAATGGAATGCTGCATGTTTTTTTCTGTTTGTGCACACTGTCTTGTCTTATTTTTACCATGTTTACACTGTGAGCCCTGAGCTTTGTGATTTTGTCTCTTGTCACGGATAAAACCTTCCTTTGTCTTCAAAGAAGGCAGACACGGAGTCCAGATGAAAATACAGAGCATTTCTTTATTTGCACAGATTTATGCACAAATGTTCTAGCTTATGGAGTGAACAATTAATTAAACAATTGATTTGCTTTTATACTTTTCTATTACCATTACCTAATTTAATACGTTACGTCATTTGACTCAATATGCAGATGTTTATTACTTCCACCCGTCAACTAACGCCACCAGTAATTTCTGACTCTTGTCAACTCTTTATTTTGAATACCACTTTGATAAGAGGGATGTTTTGCGGGTTGCCCTAGTGATCTTAGCACTGCTCCATAGGAAAGGTGTTTGGACATTCCCATCAGTTTATCTTCAATTTCTGAGGGGATGTTTATTACTCATTTACCTTATTCTAACTTAGGAAAAATATGCTGGTATCTTCTTTACAATGAGACAAAAACCTTATGTACCTAAAATTTAAGCTATATTTAGTTAACCCTTTAGTTATATTTAATCCTTGTCCTTATGTTTAATAATTCATGTTGTTACAGCTTCATATGAGTATATATTTTAGATTTACTTTAGATGTGATTGCATAAATTATTATATATTGACTTAAAATATATTTATTGACTTGAAAATTCTATAATTCTATAAGTTTACTCTGTATACTTGTATATTGTTGAGATGACAAGAAAGTTTTTCTTTGACCGTTACAACCAGCCAAGTATAAAAGAGTATCTGAAAATGAACTTTAGATTAATTTGCAATATTACTAATTAGTGTGTTTAGCATTTAAAAATATATAGACACAGTATATGATAATCATCTACACATTTAATGTTTCTAGCATGGTTTGCAGTTCATACATCTATCCATTTGCTAAAGCCACTTAATCCAGTTTTAAATGTAGCAGGTATAGTAACTGCTTGTCCACCAGCAACATGGGAAACAAAACATGAACAGTAGGGTGGTCCTCAAACCAATGCAAAAAGTATTGATGTTTGTAGATTAATTTCTCCACAAGGCATATTTTTGTCCGTTAGGGATGGCTTGATTACTTGTGACATTTTTAGCTTGATTTTGAAATATCAGGAGGCCACTCTGTTTTCAACAGTCTATTTGTATTGTGGCTGTAGTACATGCATACTTCTGCATATGTCTCAACTAGCAAAGTGATCAGTAAATAATAAAAAAAGCTAAACCGAGAACATTATGGTACTAAGGTGGAGCTCCTGGAACACTCCAGTACTAAAGTTGAGATCCCAGAACATTCCAGTACTGAAGTGGAGCTCCTATAATTCTAGTATTAAATAGGAATTTCAGGAATATTGTAGTAGTAAATATGAGTCTCTATTTTATTTATAGTTTATTTGTTGTATACACAGACATAATTTAACCATTGCCTATGTAAAGTTCTGAAAACCTCACAACTGGTAAGTTGCTACATGTAACAGTCCTAACGGTGTGTTATGTTAATATAGGAGTTATTGAACTAATATGGCTCCATCAAATTTTAGACCTGACCCAGAGAACTGGTTGCTTGGGAAACCAACCTCTCATTTATCCACATCAGGTCTATCATGTGGACTCAAAGTGCTGCAACTAGTCCAGTTTAATTATTTGAATGAAGAAAACACCCTGACCTAGAGTTACCAGTCTATTCTCCAGCTTCATCAAAGACAGTTCTAGTGTTGTAAACCTACAAGTGTGCATCAGTTGTCTGGTGTTCAGTTCTGGTGACATAAATACTTTATTTTTGGATCACCCTCATAAATAACTTCTAGCATGCCACAATCATGGACATATACCCTCACATACATTCACATTGGGACATCATAGAGTAGCCAGTTTTGAATGAGAAATTAAACTGTATTATCTGACTTAAAAAATCATACATAAAGTAATAGCCAACACTGTAGTACATTGTAGAATTTCCAAGACACCCTTGGTCATGTTGACTTGGGTAAGCCATTTTCTAATGATCATAAGTGCCAGAAGTGAACTCCCATGCCATTTGATGCACATTTTGTATACTTAAAACAATTTGCAATTTCCTTGTATAACATAAGAACCTGTTTTTAAGTATCCAGTATATGCAATGTATATGCAGTACATGTTATATGGCACCTTGTGTTTAATAACATTACATTTCTAGATTTGCATGTATCAATGGTAACCATGCTACTATATGCAATATAAAAAGTGTACACAGGGAGTTTGCTTGCTCGGTGATTAGGACTGATGGCTGACAGGTCCAGAAGACTGTTTAAATCTGTGTCTTGCACTGTTAGTGAGGGGTATCCATATTTTCTCCATGTCTATAGTTATTTTTCCTCTGATTATTCCTATTTTCCTCCCACATCACACAAGTGTGCAGTTTAGGCTGATTAGTAAATCTATTTGATGTATGCAGTAATAATGAGTTTGACTGTGTGCTGTGACTTACAGTCCAGATTTGGTCCCTGCCTTGCGCCCACTGCTTCCTGAACCAGTTTTAGCGTTTAGGACTCTGTGGCACATTGAATAGGTTAAAGAAATAAAAAGGTGAAAAAATGAAGATGTTAATATTGACAGGGCATCACATTTTGTACAGCGTGGTCCAGATCTAATTATGCAATTATGAAAAAGGGAACACATCGCACCCGTTGTTCGACTGACAACCATCTCCCCGCCATTTTGGAATGCAGGGCATGTGCTGCCATCTATCGACAACAAAAATAATTTTTTGTGAATTCTCTATGTAATAAACTTATTAAGTTATAGCGTAATGAAAATTGCAAAATTAGATCCGGACAACCCTATAGTGATTACCCTATAATCAGCGCAATATGAAATCAAGGATATTCACTTGGTTATCTTATGTATAATTCTGAAAATTGTTTACATTATATTGGTATAAAAGCTTTTACATCTATACACTTTCACACAAGGACAGTCACTCACTTGAACTGTATTGCAATTTTCTACAATTATTTGTACAATTGGATTACTGGCAGATTAAATGGCTTGCTCAAGGTCATGCAATAAGTCAGATACATGGATTGAATCAAGGACCTTGTACTTTAAAGTCCAGTGCTTCAACCACTAGGCCATATTGTCTGCCTAATTAACAATTGGCAATAAAAAATGAGAAGGTTTATAGAGGGAAAACAAATAAGAAGAGCATTGGATTAAAGATGTCCCTACATTTTTTGCTACAAGAGAGGTGAATTGTTTGGGAAGAAAATTAATATGGAAGGGAATATTTAGGTTTTGCCGAGTGTTCCTGGAGAAGAGATAGGGTTAATCTGTAGAGAGACCTTTGGCAGAGAATCACCATCTGCTAAAGTGTCCAGCAATGTACCAAGATAATGGCAAATCACACATAGTTTTTCTCTTCATTTTTTGTGTGAATTGCTCCTTTTATCACCCATTGAGTGGCCATCTCAGTATTCTGACAAGAAGCAGGATAGGAATAGAGACAGAAGGGCAGTAAGTAGAAAACAGGAGGGACTATACACAGAGACATTATTGATGGGAAAAAACATGCAAGTCTCTGATTGGAGTACTAGATGGATTTAGGGTTCTCAGGGCATAGTTTTTTTTTCATAATGTCATACAATTAATAGTAGTAACAACAAGGTGTTCACATGCTGATTTTATCTGCTCATGTTGATTGCTATATCTCAGCTTTCTTCTATCCCATGTAGCAATTAACTATTTATGCCAACATTCATCACAAAGATCCACGTACAGCATTCAGTAAGTCAAGAGGAAAAACATTTTGGTGTTTACACTTTCACATCAGACATATAGCAGCAATATATATTGCAAAATAGGCTCCCCATGTTACTAGCACTAAATGCTACTCACTGACAAGACACTCTGTGTTTATACTGTATGCCTGAACTTGAATTTTAAGTCTGAATGTAAGATGGCTATATTTTCTAATTTAGTTGTAGAAAATTACCTTTCAAAATCAAAGAATATTTGAATTAGCTTGTCTTCCTAGTATAAATGCAATTTCTAGCGTTTCCTTCGGTTTATTTTCCAAATAATTTTGCTAGTCTCCAATACAGCATTAAAGACATTAGTCACTTCAGAGGGTCTTGGCTTACCTTGTTCAAGAGGGTGGGATAAACTGTATGTTGTAGAACTGATCTGAGATGGAGAGATGAGCCCTAAATGTAATCTAGTATAGAACAATATAGGAAATATGAAGATAAGCTGAATTTGTTGTCCTCCAAATTACCTAGCATACCATTTTAATTTTTGGTATTAAGTTGATGACTATTCATCTGCACCTAAGCATAAAATCATTAGAGCTTTTTGGTGTGAGATTAAGTTCAATCAATTAACTTTATTGCTATTATTTCTTACCAACATGAGTGTTACTTTCCCTTGTAGTCTCATTCATCTCAGCTCTCTCACAGGAGGAGGTTCATTTAAAATGTTTACACGAAAACTGTTTGTTTTAAATTTACTTGTAACTACCTAAATTGCCAAATGTTAATTTCTTGTGTGTAGCAAAACAAGTAATTCACTTTTCTTATTTGGTATTGACCATCTCATTTCACCTGTTTTAAAAAGAATTAGTTTTAAAAGGCTGTTATGTAAATGTCCATCCATCCATTCATTATTGAACTCACTTAATTCATTTGGGTTCTTAAGGGTACCAATCAGAAGGTACACCTGAAATCACCCACAACAGTTTAGAAGTGTCAGTTAACCTAACATTCACATCTTTAGCACGTGGGACAGAAATTTGGTCATTCCATAAACATTAAATTCTTCTTCTTCTATCGGCTGCTCCTATGAGGGGTTGCCACATCTTCTTCCATATCTTTCTCTCCTCTGCATCTTGTTCTTTTACACCTATCACCTGCATGTCCTCTATCACCACATCCATAAACCTTCTCTTAGGCCTTCCTCTTTTCCTTTTCCCTGTCAGCTCTATCCTTAGCATCCTTCTACCAATATATGCAGCATCTCTCGGGGTTCAAGTTCACACACTACAGATATAGTCTGTATCATAGTCCACGGGGACTCCTGCCTAATCTCATCTGTCAGCCTGTCCATCACCATTGTAAATAAGAAAGGGCTCAGAGCAGATCCCTGATGTAATCCCACCTCTACGTTGAATGCATCCGTTTCTCCTACCGCAGACCTTACCACTGTCACACTTCCCTCATACATATCCCATACAACTCTTGCATACTTCTCTGCCACTCCCGACTTCCTCATACAATACCACAGCTCCTCTCAAGGCACCCTGTCATATGCTTTCTCCAGGTCCACAAAGACGCAATGCAACTCCTTCTGGCCTTCTCTATACTTCTTCATCAACATCCTCAGAGCAAACATCGTATGTGTGGTGCTCTTTCTTGACATGAAACCATACTGCTGCTGATTAATCATCACCTCACTTCTTAACCTACCTTCCACTACTCTTTCCCATACCTTCATGCTGTGGCTCATCAATTTTATCCCCCTGTAGTTACTACAGTCCTGCACAAACCCCCCTTATTCTTAAATATCAGCACCAGTACACTTGTTCTCCACTCCTCGGGCATCCTCTCACTTTCCAAGATTCCATTAAACAATCTGGTTAAAAACTCAACTGCCATCTCTCTTAAACACCTCCATGCTTCCACAAGTATGTCATCTGGACCAATGGCATTTCCATTTTTCATCCTCTTCATAGCTGTCCTTACTTCCTCCTTGCTAATCCATTGCACTTCCTGATTCATTATCTCTACATCATCCAACTTCTTCTGTCTCTCGTTCTCTTCATTCATCAGCCTCTCAAAGTACTCTTTCCATCTGCTCAATACACTCTCCTCACTTGGGAGTATGTTTCCATCTTTATCCTTTATCACCCTAACCTGCTGCACATCTTTCCCAGCTCGGTCCCTCTGTCTAGCCAATCGGTACAGGTCCTTTTCTCCCTCCTTAGTGTCCAACCTCTCATACAACTCATCATATGCCTTTTCTTTAGCCTTCACCACCTCTCTCTTCATCTTGCACATTATCTCCTTATACTTTTGCCTACTTTCTGCACCTCTCTGACTATCCCACTTCTTCTTTGCCATCCTCTTCCTCTGTATACTCTCCTGTACTTTCCCATTCCACCACCAGGTTTTCTTTTCCTCCTTCCTCTGTCCAGATGTCATGCCAATCACCTTTCTTGCTTTCACCCTTACTATATCTGCTGTAGTTTCCCAACTGTCTGGAAACTCTTCACTACCACCCAGTGCCTGTCTCACGTTCTTCCTAAACTCAACCTTGCAGTCTTCCTTTTTCACCTTCCACCATTTGATCATTAGCTCTGCCCTCACTCTCTTCCTCTTCTTGATCTCCAACGTCATCCTACAGACCAACACTTTCCCCTGCCACCACTTTGCAGTCTTCAATCTCCTTCAGATTGACTCTTCTGCATAGGATGTAATCTACCCATGTGCATCTTCCTCCAATTTTGTGTGTCACCCTATGTTCCTACCCATTATTAAAATACATATTCACCACAGCCATGTCCATCCTTTTAACAAAATCCACTATTATCTGTCTTTCTTCATTCCTCTCCTTGACACCATACCATACCTACCCATCACCTCCTCATCTCCTCTGTTCCCTTCACCAACATGTCCACTGAAATCCGCTCCAATCACCACTTTCTGTCCCTTGGGTACACTGTTCATCACTTCATCCAACTCACTCCAAAATCTTCTTTCTCATCCATCACACACCCAACTTGAGGGGTATATGCATTAACACTAGAATTACCAGAGCCTACGAAAAAACTCGTAATTCCGTCCCACCTTAAACTGCTTCTTAAATCCCTTCACACCTCTCCGCCAGCGTCCTTTGTTCTCTAAATGTGCTGATAAAAGAAGCTAGGAGCAGCCGGCTATTCCATCCCCCCACCAATTTAGAACGTGCACGAACTTCTCTCAGCTCATGCCTTGATTGAGTATCTGGGAGTGAAGTGGAGTTTTAGAGTGAAATAATAGATCGTTGTTTGGAACACACGCATTTCATGTCTGTTCCGTTTCTACAGTAATCTGTGTCAACACATTGTTAAAACAGAAACTTTTTTTATATTCTAGTAGTAGATGACCAAATGTAGGCATAAACTATATAATGTATGAAGCCTGAAGTCCAAATAGCAAAGAAACATTTTCACAAGAATAACACAATTGCACTTTTATTCAAACATATACCTGCAGAAACAAAAAGCCGCCTTAACATGCGACATTGACACCAGTTTACTATAACTGACTCTGTGGTTCAATAGATACAGCCCCCGCTTGGAATCAAGGGTCACGGGTTCGATCCTGCGCCCTCCCTTTTGAGAAGTAAACTGTTCTTAGTCTTACTGTTTTAGAATAAAAACATACATTTGATTTCAGTCTGTAACAGCCGGTGCAATTTATGATCTTTGTAAAGGTTAGCTTTTTTTTTTATTCACTTTTCACTCTCTCAGTCGCGTTCAGAATCAATCCATACAACCCCATCTGACACGGCTGTTTTCACTAAAGACGCGCTATAGCTCTGCAGTGTACCACGATGCATACTAACGCCCCGGTTCTGACACACAAGCGCTGGCGAAGCTGCCTTCTTCGTATCTCACCGTCACTTGCTTTTCTTTTTATTCAGTTTTATTGAGTGTTCCTGCCAGTCCCGCATGTTGCTGTATGCTTTTCTTTTGCACCCAGGACATGCAGAAGAAAGAATGGTAAAGACCAACTTCGCGCTATATGCAATCATCAGACACTCCCCATCTGCCCGTGTCGTTCAAACACAGGAACATATATTGGTGTAAAAGTATAACAAAAGTGCACTTTTATTCAAGTGCACTTTTTCCATCGCCTTTTCCTGTAAGAAGCAGTGTACACACTTCTCTCTATGCTGTGGTTTCTATTACACACCTGAAAGAAAGAGACAATACATATGAACATATCCAGCATACAGCAACATGCGGGACTGGCAGGAACACTCAATAAAACTGAATAAAAAGAAAATCAAGTGACGGTGAGATACGAAGAAGACAGCTTCGCCAGCGCCTGTGTGTCAGAACCGGTGGGGGCGTTAGTATGCATCGTGGTACAAGCAGAGCTATAGCGCGTCTGTATTCTGTTTCTTTTGTACTCCAGGGCACGCAGAGGAGAGAATAGTAAAGAGCAGTAAGTTCGGCGCTATATGCAATCATCAGACACTCTCCATCTGCCCGTTGTTTTGTTATACTTTTCAATACTTTTATACTGCTCAAACGGGCATGCTCAAAAATACACGTGTAATGCCACGAAAAGTGCACGCAGACACTTCATTTCGCAAACAAAACAAGTGCACTTTTATTCAAAACTACCTGTATAACCGAAGAAAAAAGAAAGCAAGATACAGTAGGCGATTGATACGACATCTTGCATGGTGCAATGCTAAGAAGTGAAGATTTTCATTCCGTGCTATATAAAATCATCACATTCAAATATTAACAGTTCCCACACACCCAAGGACCGTCCTTCCTACATTTACGACACGTGTACTTGTTGCCGTGTACACACCTCTCTGTGCTATGGTTTCTATTACACTGAATGAGCACCTGACACTGTACTTTCTTCCCTGGGGGAAGGTCCCGCATCAGAGAATTTCCAGTTCCTGCATAAATTCACACCGATCTGACGCTGTTCGTTTTCAAATAATATTGCATTAGTGCGATTATATTTTCACATATATTGTCTTTCTTTCAGGTGTGTAATAGAAACCACAGCATAGAGAGAAGTGTGTACACTGCTTCTTACAGGAAAAGGCGATGGAAAAAGTGCACTTGAATAAAAGTGCACTTTTGTTATACTTTTACACCAATATATGTTCCTGTGTTTGAACGACACGGGCAGATGGGGAGTGTCTGATGATTGCATATAGCGCCGAAGTTGGTCTTTACCATTCTTTCTTCTGCATGTCCTGGGTGCAAAAGAAAAGCATACAGCAACATGCGGGACTGGCAGGAACACTCAATAAAACTGAATAAAAGAAAAGCAAGTGACGGTGAGATACGAAGAAGGCAGCTTCGCCAGCGTTTGTGTGTCAGAACCGGGGCGTTAGTATGCATCGTGGTACACTGCAGAGCTATAGCGTCTTTAGTGAAAACAGCCGTGTCAGATGGGGTTGTATGGATTGATTCTGAACGCGACTGAGAGAGTGAAAAGTGAATAAAAAAAAAAGCTAACCTTTACAAAGATCATAAATTGCACGGCTGTTACAGACTGAAATCAAATGTATGTTTTATTCTAAAACAGTAAGACTAAGAACAGTTTACTTCTCAAAAGGGAGGAGCGCAGGATCGAACCCATGACCACTTGATTCCAAAGCGGGGGCTGTATTTATTGAACCACGGAGTCAGTTATAGTAAACTGGTGTCAATGTCGCATGTTAAGGCGGCTTTTTGTTTCTGCAGTTATATGTTTGAATAAAAGTGCAATTGTGTTATTCTTGTGAAAATGTTTCTTTGCTATTTGGACTTCAGGCTTCATACATTATATAGTTTATGCCTACATTTGGTCATCTACTACTAGAATATAAAAAAAGTTTCTGTTTTAACAATGTGTTGACACAGATTACTGTAGAAACGGAACAGACATGAAATGCGTGTGTTCCAAACAACGATCTATTATTTCACTCTAAAACTCCACTTCACTCCCAGATACTCAATCAAGGCATGAGCTGAGAGAAGTTCGTGCACGTTCTAAATTGGTGGGGGGATGGAATAGCCGGCTTCTCTTTATCAGCACATTTAGAGAACAAAGGACGCTGGCGGAGAGGTGTGAAGGGATTTAAGAAGCAGTTTAAGGTGGGACGGAATTACGAGTTTTTTCGTAGGCTCTGGTAATTCTAGTGTTAACAACATTCATCATCACACCTCCGATTTCCAGCTTCATAATCATTACTCTGTCTGACACTCTTTTCATCTCCAAAAATCTCTTGACATAGGCTACTGTTCTTTCAGAATAACCCCTACCCCATTTCTCTTCCCATCCACATCATGACAGAACAATTTGAATCCACCTCCGATCCACCTGGCCTTTCTCCCCTTCCATTTAGTCTCTTGCACGCACAATATATCAACCTTCCTTCCCTCCTTCATATCTGTTAACTCTCTCCCCTTACCAGTCATACTGGCAAAATTCAAAGTTCCTACTCTCAGTTCCACTCTCTTTACCTTCCTCCTCTCCTCCTGCCTCCGGACACGTCTACCCCCTCTTCTTCTCTTTCTTTGGCCAACAGTAGCCCACTTTCTGCCAGCACTCTGTTGGCTAACAGTACTGATGGCAGTTGTTGTTAACCCGGGGCTCAACCGATCTGATATGGAAATTTGTATTGTTGTCCACATATTGATTTGGCAAAATTTTACACCAGATCCTTCCTGACATAACCCTCCCCATTTATCAGGCTTGGGACCGGCATGAAGTTTGTGGTTTGTGCACTGCTTTGTGCATCCCCTGTGGCGGGGTTATTCCATTAACATTAAATAAATTAAGTATTTTTTGGGGATATGGAAGGAAGGAAACAAGGAGAACAATGAAACAGGTAGCTGCACTATTGAACTCAAGAATATCAGGAAAAGTTACCTTCATCTGGGTTGGTGAATATCAGGGTTTTTTAGTGCCTGTTGGTTAATAAGATAATACTGTATTATGCAAGATTACTATACGAACTGTTAGTATATTATTAATATTGACATGGCATTTTGTTATGAATTATATCTGTCTTACAAGATGTGGCACTTTGGCTGGTCTTTGCAAAATGCATTGCTGAAAGCACTATATTAAACAATAAAACAGTATACTTGAGTATGGTGCTCTCTGACAGAGTCAAGGCAGTCACAGTTTGAAAGCGCAATGCTTTAAATTCACATAGCCTAGCAAATTAAATACAGGAGTATTTGCAGTGGCTCCAAGACTGCTACCCTCTGTTATGTTCCCTATACATTATTTATTTGCTGTTTTAGTCGGCAGGTGTTTAGAATAGGTCTGAATAATTTCTCAACATAGGCACTCTGGTGAATACATCTTGTGTGGAAAGTGAACCTATAACTCTGGCTACCTACCTTGATAAGTGTTATTTTCCCACCAAGGTGGATTTCCTATTGCATATTTTTTTTATATTGCATATTTTACTCTTGCATTTACTAAAAGGAAATAATTTTATTTTCAAGGCAATTTCATTACTTTAATGCACCACTTGTAACCAAAGTGACAACTATTTACCACCAAGAAGGGATTTAAAGTTGAGTCTTCTCTAACTGCCACTGCAGCACTCTTCTCAAGAATCAAGTCGATAAGCTTGTAGCAACCTTAGTGTGACTGTATATTTCACTGTTTATAATGGAATTTATATTCTGCTATTTCCTTTCTTTATTTTTCTGGTCAGTGTGAAAGATATTTTTTTTTTGGCAGATAAGATGCCAGTTGAACACACATACACCCTCCATACATCCCCCATACATTATTCATGTATGCTGGAGCTACTTAGAGACAGCAATCAGCCTGACTCTTACACCACACCTTTCATCATCTAAATCAGGGTGGTTCGTCCCTACCCTGGAAGGGCTGCCTTTCAATTCAGAATGACTGTTATGATTTAAATAAAAAATAGATATACACACCACTGCTCAAAACATTTCACTGTTTAGATGTATTTGTTTTACACTGTAGTATTAGAATTACATTAGTATGTATTAGTATTAAATCCACTGTATTTTACAAAGAACATAACTCTTTGTGGTATTTTTTCCACATTATGTCATGTATTAGCTTAAATTGTTGGTGTTCTTTTTAAAAAACATTATTATCCTGAGGAGTGACATACAAGTGATAAACTGATACAGCCATTTCTGTTTTTAATAGCTTTCATATTTTTAAGATCAAGCTTCTGGAATGTGAATGATACAGCATTAGTATTAGTTTATGCCACTATGGTTTTATATAAGCTTGCAAAAGAAGCAAGATCTTAAATTAGACATTAAATCCATTCCATTTGACACAGCTATGCGGTTTTCCCTATTATTGGAGGCCAAATTAGCTGTTTAATAGATGCATTCAGAGAAGGGATTGCCTACTTCCCCGTCACAACTAATGCTCATTCAATTCTAAGTTCATAACGGCCGATAAATCAGTTCTCAATTACCCTGTGCTACAGAGGCCTTGACCTTATCCAAGAGCATTTCGGAAGTAGTGACAATCTATGGCATTATTGTTATGTGTCTGCATACAGTAAATGCATTAGAAGGAGGGTGGGGGAGATTTCAAAGAGCATCACAAGAAAGTCTGAATTTTTCAAGAAAAAATGAGCTTTTTCCTACACAATAATTTTGACAATGTCCTTCCTGCAGACCTGAACAGAACAAATTGGTTCTAGATAATGAATAAACAACTGGTTGTCCAGGATATTTTGCTGTTAGTAATGTTTGATGAAATTGCACAAACATACTCTACATTATTGCACCAGCAAGAAATAACACTAGGTATCCATTTCTTGTACTAGTCTGAATCTTGCATTCCCAGCCACTTTGTCATGTTTTCAATAAACTCATCATCACTTTTAAAACCTTTTATTTTGCAAAAAACAAAATTCATGGAGCTTAGTAACTAACAGTGCCTTTGCCATATATGTTTTTATCTATCTGTGAATGTTTTTTGCTGATTCCTTCTCTTCCAAAAAAATATTATATCAGCCAAATACATTTCATGGTATGAGACCCTTTTGACGTTTAGCTTTAGCAAGGCAAATTATAGAGATTAGCCGAAAATAAGTGGCAGGCTTTTTTTTAACTGAAGTAAATAATGTGGACCACAATCTTTTGAGAGAATGTCATATAACCAAAAATAAGGATTTTTTTCTGTAGTCTTTATTAGCACTATTATATATTTTATTAATGTTATTATAATAATCTTTTTTTTTCTCAGTTTGTGCTTGTTGCTTTATAACAGGAACCCATCAGATTCCTTAGGTCTTATTGTTCAATACTCTCATTGCGTTCCGAGAAAGGCGATCAACCACATTTGGGTGGCACTCACTTTACCTGGCAGTTTATCAAAGTATTTTTGAAAATCTAATTTAGCAGTTACAGTTATGATCGAAAACACATGAACCTTGCTGTTCCATGTGTGCAAAATCTCATTCTAAAGGTGTTGTTTATTTTTTCTCATTGGCTGAGATATTCACATCATGTCTAATGGCTACACTGATGATTGGAGATCACCTCTTTCTTCTGTAATGGAGAATGATATCCAGCTGTTTGGCTCGAATTGTACAGTGTTCATAACCATATTGTACATAACAGTGGTGTTTACATCTCAAAGACCTTTTCAGGTTGGTGATCATCTCAATGATCAGGCACTGGGAGGCAAAGTGCCTGATTCTGAGCTGTCATAGGGGACTCAGAGTCTGACCCTTTAGCCCATAGCTTCACAGCCATCCAAAGGCCAGTTTCTTGTCGACATAGTGGTTAGATGTCCATCTGTAGAACTGACTAAGATGTGGTGCTGACAATAAGTTGTTGTTTTTTTGTTGATTACTGAAATGCTGCTTTTGATAACCTTGAAACTAGATGCTGTTGACTGGGGAAAAATATCAGGCTTGACATATTAGCACTTGATTTCTTCACTGATTTTGACAAAAGAGCACTTTGTCTTCTGTTTTTCTTGTCTCATTACCAATGTGGTATATTTGTCAGTTTTAAGCTTGACGTATTCACTATGGGCCACAATCGCGCTCTCTCCATTATTCATTATTATTATTATTATTATTGTTATTGTTATTATTGCTGTTATTATTATTATTATTATTATTATTATTATTATTATTATTATTATTATTATTATACATGTTTTTGGAATGTGCCATGAAAATGTGTGAACTCTATGCATATAGTGACCGGACCTAAATAAGAACCCAATATTGGTTAGGACATTAACCACTGTGCCACCAATATTTGATCTTATTCACAAAAAACTAATGTTCATATTATGGTAACAAATGTGGTTTAAAAAGCATACCTGAGCTGTTTTTTTTAGTCCTACATCACAAACACTCAACTGAAGATCTCAGTGATTTCTTCACATTTTTGCTACGTTTATCAGAGGGCATATACAGTAAAAATAGTTTTTTGAATATACATGTTTTTTAGTTATTGGTCGATGTGCAGTAATTAAATAAATCTGATGTTATTTACTTCTATTTATTCTATACATTTTTTGTCTTTGCAGGGTGCTTGAAATTTGATAGATTTTCGTAATCTATAACCATTCCATCTAGTTGGCTGTTATGTTATGAGACTAAGTGATCAGCAAGTTTAATGAAAAAGCAGAACACCAAAGAAGAAAAGTGAACCCATTTAAGATGATCGAAACTTGTTTTGAAATTTTTGTGACTGACAAATTTGCTTTGCTTTTTAGTTTTGCAAAAAGAAACATGTGGTGTCCATCTGCTTTTACAAAGTTGGCTTTAACACCTTTATATGTTTGCTTTTTTAAAATCATCAATACTGACAGCTCTGTCATTTCCAACATATTGTAACAGCTGAAGGAAATGATAATGTGTTACATCTTTGTAAATTGGGGACATGCATGTTAATGTGATGCCTAGAACCTAAATTGAAGGACACCATCAGTGATTTAGCTTAAGCAGTTTTACTGCAGTGTATTAAAATTTATATAAGCCAAGTTTTATCAGTTACGCAATCTGCAACTTAATCTATTCAATAATTATGAAACCTTTTATTCCTTTATTATATATCCACTAACATTGGTCATGTGGTGTTATTAAACTGCAGTATCAATCAGCAAATGGGCTTGAGATGCATGCAAAGGCAGTCTCAGTGCCAAGTGCTGAAGCTGGTATGAAATGGTGTGTGGCTCACTAGTGCTGGCAGACTGGTGCATAAGTCATTAATCTGAAATGAAGAACAAATGGCAAATCTATTTGTTTTACGTTGTTAGTACTTCAGTCATCATTGAAATGCTGTCATACTCAGAAGACAAATTTTTCCATAACATCTGCTGTGTATATTTGAATATCCCTTAAAGAAACTGACCAATTTGACTGTTATAGTATATGGCAAAACACAAAAGGCTTCAATGCTGACAGCATACGGTTGAATTTGTCACTAATTACTGCTTTACTGGCCTATCCCCTCAGATGAAGGCAGACCAGAAAACCTGAGGTGTGTTACAAAAATCAAGAGACTTTTGAATGCCAAACTAATGCTCTTCAATGTTTAAGTTACACTTTATTTTGTTTTTGTTGTTCTTTTCATTCTATTCCAGAGTTGGTTCATCTGTTATGAAAATGTCAGGAATGGGCTGGAGCACTTTCGTTAGCTCTACCTTGTCTAATATCATGTAACCTTGCCCCTCCTATTCTTACTTTGCAAGGCTTATTATGTTGCTGTCACATATTGGGGGACAAGAAATGCAAAACATTGCTTTTGCGGGACCATAGTGTTGTTTATATTTCTTTGTTTTTGGATTGCCAAACTGCAATATATTTCTGAGGGGTGAAACACATTCTTTTCACTTGGTACTCAGAAAACATCCCATCCAAATGTGTAGTAGTAGTTGTATTTTCACCTATACAGAGTAGTGAAATTCTTACATGAATGTTCAACCAACATGCAGCTCAATGTCATTCGCTGGCTACATAATAAACAAGAATGTAATAAAATATTTAACTTCATTTTATTTATTAGAAAAAACACAAAAATTGGTTTACCTAATTAACTCCTCAGCCCTGTTCAGTTAGAATGTTTCTTCATATATTTCTCCCATAAAATTATTTATCCATCCATTTCCATACCCATTATTTCATGTTTTGAAATCACAGGGCTCAGGGCTTCTTTTGGCAGGATTATGAACACAGGAAGGACATACAAACGAAATGCCAACCAGGAATCAAACTGCTTTCAATTTTCATTCATATGTGCCATTTCAGGATCACAAAAACCAGGAACTATGCAGAATTGCAAGGCATACGTTCTTATTTGGCCACTAGTCCATCCTAGGGAACACTCAGTCATGCACAAATAAACACATTCATAAGTGGATATCCAATTTTCATTTAGTGGTTAGTTTAATGTGCATGACTTTGGGATATGGATTACACCAGTGTAGTAAAGCAGGCCTAGATAGAACATGCAGACTCCACACAGGCTGTAGCTGGGTTGGGAATTCAGCCTGAATCTCTGTAGCTAATGTATAATTATAGCACTATTCTGAAGTCTGGACATTGTACACATATGCATTTTTTAACACCAAAAAGTATCACACAATATATACAATCATCTAAAGACTTTTTTCTAATGGTGGCATTTTTAAAGCTCCTGATAATAACCATAAAAATATAAGTGAATTCAGATACTTAATAATTTTGACGGAGTACAAAGAAGGCTTTGTTTTTGATGGTAACTCCTCTGAGACCCAGTTTCAAGGTCAGGAGGGCTACCTTCATCAAAGTAGCTGTGACAGCAAATGCAACCTCGGAACATAAAGTAAAGAAAGAGAATGGGAAGGACTTAGTAACACTGCAGTGCAACAGTTGCCTACATGTTTAATTTCTAACAGTTTGAGCAACCTCATCTGCACCTCTGTTAAAAGTATTCTGGGCTATGATAATGTGTCTAATGGAGCCTCTTTTATATTGGCAGGTAGACCATTTAAGAGTTCAGGGTCTATACCTGAAATCTCTGTCATCTGCTGCAGATTTATTTAGTGGAAAGGCACTGTAAAGGAACTTCCACTATGATGTCACTTATCTTGAATTCAATATTGCAAACAAAAGGTTTATATTGGAATTAATTGGTCCTTGAAAAAACACAAATATGACAAGATATTTTATTCTTAATATGACTTTTACTATAGTATGTATTAACATAATGTACATTTTGAAGTGAAAATGAGAACCCGTTTTATCTGACAAAAGTTAAAAGAGCTAGATGATTAAAAATACCTGTAATTGATTGACTCCTATCTTTTTATAGAGACGGCCGCAGTGCACTGGTGGCTTATGCTCTCTATTGAAGTTGCGGCATGAAATAATCTTCTCTGACCCATTATTACAAAAATGATGTGGTATTTTGGGCTGATTTCTACAAATGTTTTCATTGTTCTTGTGTGCATATTCAGCCATATAGAGACTGAGCGTTTGACTGTTCTGGCTGACACTGGGTTCAAGGCCAGTGCACACTGAGTGTGACTAAAGCAGCTGAACAATGTCTGTGTGTTTGTTCATTTCAAGGTGAGGGTTAAGGTCACAACAGGTCAATTGATACAATTCATAGAATTTTGATTGATTCTTTGAGGTTTATTGGCTTTAATTAAATGTAAAGACATTTGATTGAGTCTGTCATAGAGAGCTAATATGATCAGGTGTAATTAAAATATGACTGCATTGGTGTATACTAAGACAAATAAATAAAAGTGATATTTCCTCATAAAACAAAATGTGGGGTTGATGGAATGAGGGCAGTGAGGTGGTTTTTTATTGTTTTATGTCTTACATTGGTTGTTCTGTACAAAGTAATATATAAAAACACAGTAAGTATGTATGTTTTGATCCAAAACAGCTGTCATTTTCTCTGTCTAAAGAGCTAATTCTGTCATTCTTTATCTGTCCAAAGATGGTATTTTATTTTTCTAGCAGACTCATCCTCAGATAACAGGTCTGATTTTGTCTCTAGACTAAGTTTTACGTTCTTAAACCTGTACTATTCTGGGCTGGGGTGCAAAAGACTTCAGGATCATGTGACAAGTTTTTACTCCTGAAAATCATCATCCATAGACCAAAAATAAATAAATAAATAAAAACCTCCAATTTGCTGCCGGCACCTGTCTGAACCAATTCCAAACTCTGGTCTTGTCTTCCTTGTGTCTTTTCCAATATATGCTGCAGTTAAGCTGCCTGGTTTAGACAAAGCTTAGATACATATGTCTGTTTCCTTTTTTACTGCTAATTGCTGTGAGATAAAGCTGGCAAGGGAATTAACTTGACAAAAAGTCGCAGTAAAATTATAGCCTTTACTAAGAAGCATTTGTTGCTATTTTTAATTGAATTCTGCACAAAGCCCAGTAATGACATTTAATAAAAAGAGAAAACAGAATTAAAAAGATACTTGATCCACACACAAACACAGCCGTTGATATTTTAAATAATAAAAGATGAGGCTATTATTTTTGTACACCCTACAATATCTTGATCAACCAAGCAACCAACTGGATTGCAGTAAGTAACAATATACAAAATTATTAATTATGTACTTTAACAAGGCTAGCATGATGGCACAGTGCTTAGTCCTACTGTCTCACAGTGTCTGATCTTGGCACTGCCTATGTCAGGGTTTCTTAACCTTCTTAACAGAGGTTATTTGCGACCCGAGTTTTCATAACAGTTTTAATCGCGCACCCCCCTAACATTTTTTTGAAATGTAGATGCATATTTTATTATACCTACTTAACTTTTATCGACATTTATCTAACTCTGTATTTATTGTTCTAGTATCAGAATGTAGTTTAAGTTAATTTGTTTTGGTTTCAACAGATGTTTTTTTCATATTTTTGATTCTTGTTTTCTTTTTTTCACATCTTCGCACCCCTTTTTTGTTACTTCGTGCCCCCCTAGGGAGGCCCACCCCACAGGTTGAGAACCACTGGTCTATGTGCAGTTTGCATGTCCTCATGGATTTTCCTCCAGGACCTCCAGTTTTCTCCACCATTCCAAAAGCATCCTGGTTAGGTTAACAGCAAACTTCAAATTAACTGGGCATGAGTGTATATTTTCGTGTATTCGAGCACCACAGGCAGGGTTACCCTCTGACTTCTACCTGATATCGCCAGGATAGATATTGGGTACCAGCAAAGTTAACCTAAGAGAACAGGAAAATGAATATGCTGTTTGTTATAACAGAGAAATAAGGCTTGAAATAAAATTCAGTGATGGGTCTTCTTTATTATTGTTTTGATAAGTAAGAAACACGTTGTAACACATCATTTCTTTTCTTCTCCTTTTTCTGAGTGTAATGCAGAAAATTTACAGTTAAATCATCTTTTCTAAACGCACAGCATTTGAAAGCAATAGTTTTATTTATTTATTTATTTTGTGATTTGCCATCTCTGAACAGTGTATGCTGCTTTGTACTGCTCTAGCCATCACTGTTTCTGGAAAATATCAGCGTAAATTGGGTGTCCATACACAATAAAAGGCCAATAAAGAGCTAAGCTGCACACCCTGGTGCTCTGATTATATCTCATCTCTCCCTAATTGAAGTGAAAAATCTGTAAGCTGTATGTCAGCAAATTGCTTAACAATGATAAACTGATTTCTCGGCATGAGAACAAGTGCTGTGGAAATGCAAGTTCTCTTCGATCAAAAAGGATTTTGTTGAAGCAAACTCACTTGCCTTTTGAAAATGGCTCTAACAATCCTGTGCCCCCTTCAGCTGAAACCCCTGCTTGAAATGCACTGCTGTTTTCTAAGGAATGTCAGTAAAGTTTGCTGTTAAGCCGCATGTCAAGCAGCCCAGATTTTCCATGCAAGCTGCAATTCCCTTGCCACTGTCATTGACTTGCTGTAATAAAACGCACGGTAAAGGTGGGCAGCATTACAAGTGGTGGAGCCATTTCCCAGTGCCAAAGCAGTTAACATTGCTGTAATTGCCTTGTTTCCTTCTGTTCCTCTGCTTGTTGGTAACCTTTTCGGCAACAGGGTTCGTCAGCCTCAGGCCAGTTCCTGATGTAAATGAGCTCTGGGCTAATGAAACATTGTAGCAGTTGCACACACAGCACCGTAGGAGTTTGCACAAATACCTTTTTGAAGCTCTCACTTCCAATAAGGAAGTAAAACACCTTTGATGAGAGAAAGTCACAGTTATTTTTAAAGAACATTCTGTTTTACGTGCTGAATATATAGCATTTTTAGAAATTACTTTAGACATTATCTCCTTTGCATTCTTAACAATTTTACATTTAAAAAAAACAGTTCCAGCTCTATATGTACATATTTGTTTTATATCTACGTTGAATATGTTTAATTATAAAAATGAATAATATGAGTTTTTTATTATTAGTAGATTGCATGACATTATGCATTAAGGTTTATTAGGCAAAGTCGTTAGTGCCACAGGCCTCGGTACTGTAATTTCAAATTTCAGCCTGCCATACATTCTCCACATGTCTACTTTGTTGATCTCACATCTCTGAAACATTCATGCCAGGCTATGTTGGTTGTTGAGTCTAAATTGGTCAGTTGGTATGAGGGTCCCTGTCAGTTGACTGGCATCCTGACCATAGCTGATTTTGGTCCTTTACTTTGTGTTACTAGACATTCTTTGTTATATAATATGAGGTTAACGCAGAAAAACAGATCACCAATTGAAGCTTTATGAATAATGGATACTTTATTCGCCATCAATAATTGTTTTGGTAAAGCCATACTTTTTCTTCCTCGATGGATTCTGGCACCCCCAGCAACAGCTGCTCGCACCCCAAAGGAGATGTATATATATATAGATGGATAGATAGATATAGATATAGATATAGATATACATTTATAGATAGATAGATAGATAGATAGATAGATAGATAGATAGATAGATAGATAGATAGATAGATAGTACAGGCCAAAAGTTTGGACACACCTCCTCATTCAGTGTGTTTTCTTTATTTTCATGACCATTTACAGCACCCCATCACTCTCCTTCTTGGTCAAATAGCCCTTACACAGCCTGGAGGTGTGTTTGGGGTCATTGTCCTGATTGTCCAACTAACCTGACTTCTGCACAATAGAAACTGCTGGTCCCAACCCCATTGATAAAGCAAGAAATTCCACTAAATAACCCTGATAAGGCACACCTGTGAAGTGAAAACCAGTTCAGGTGACTACCTGTTGAAGCTCATCAAGAGAATGCCAAGAGTGTGCAAAGCAGTAATCAGAGCAAAGGGTGGCTATTTTGAAGAAACTAGAATATAAAACATGTTTTCAGTTATTTCACCTTTTTTTGTTAAGTACATAACTCCACATGTGTTCATTCATAGTTTTGATGCCTTCAGTGAGAATCTACCAATGTAAACACATTGAATAAGGAGGTGTGTCCAAACTTGTGGCCTGTACTGTATATAGATATATATATGTGTATGTATATGTGTGTGTATATATGTAGATATCTATGTATATATATATATATATATATATATATATATATATATACAGTATACTGTATATATATGCCAGCAACACTCATGACAATGACAAAACAATTACATTGTCAGTCATGTTATGTTCTTATTAAAATGTTTCATTTTCTTTTTCATTACTTCTTTAACACACTACTTCTCCGCTGCAAAGCGCGGGTATTTTGCTAGTATATATATTTATCTATCTATATAAATCTATATCTATACCTATATCTATATATATATATCTATATCACCCTCCTTTGGGGTGCAAGCAGCTGTTGCTGGGGGTGCCAGAATCCATCGAGGAAGAAAAATGAAAAAAAAAAACGGATGACTCTTGCTCTTACAAGCACTTACTGCAGTTTTGCGTGGGTATTATGAAGTATCGTATCTGTTCAAGTTCTATTTAAATTTTAAATATAAGTAATTTTTATTTAGTCGACAGAAAGTAGGGATGGTAGGAATGAAAGGTTAATTTAGTCAGCATTGCATACATTTTTCTTCACTATAGAAATTTAAACAGTAAATTCAACTTACATTCCTACCAAAGATATTTCTGTTGACTAAATAGAACCTACTTATATCCAAATTCAAGCTATTGAGCTGTCGCCTGCCTGACTGGATATGTCACCCTAACTTCGCTCTTACTTTTTTACCATTCATGTAATCATGGCTAGTTGCGAAAAAATTAGAACATGGAAGGAGGACCACACTGAGTATGGCTTTACCAAAATAATTATTGATGGCGAATAAAGTATCCATTATCCATAAAGCTTCAATTGGTGATCTTTTTTTCTGCGTTAACCTCATATTTTTTCATACTTCTTCTCAAGCCAATGGGGTGCAAGGGTAAAATGAATCGGGAAGCACTGATTTATATATATTGAATATACTGAAATAGTTTTACTGTCAAATAATGCAAACAATACGCGGCACGTGTTTCGCCCTAATTCTGGGCGTATCAGGCGTATACACTCACTGCAACCCGTCTTGGGAATCAAACCTCAGACGTCAGCGCTAGAGGCGAAGCCTCTCATGTTGCACCATGGTGTGTGTTTTGTTTATTTGACAGTATGTAGATCGGGGTGTATATATATATATAGCAGAATACCTGCGCTTCGCAGCGGAGAAGTAGTGTGTTAAAGAAGTTATTAAAAAGAAATGGAAATTTTTTTAAAATAACGTAACATGATTGTTAATGTAATTCTTTTGTCATTGATATGAGGGTTGCTGTCATATATATATATATATATATATATATATATATATATATATATATATATATATATCTCAAAATACCTGCACTTCGCAGTGGAGAAGTAGTGTGTTAAAGAAGTAATGAAAAAGAAAAGGACACATTTTGAAAATAACTTAACATGATTGTCAATGTAATTGTTTTGTTACTGTTGTTAGTGTTGCTGTCATCAAGGATTTGATTATCATTATTTCTTTCAATCAGGTTCGTATTTGGAGGATGTCTTGTGTTCAAGTTATATTCCGTGTTTGTCAACCGTAGTAATGATATATATATATATATATATATATATATATATATATATATATATATATATATATATATATACACACACACACATATACATACATATATATATACACAAATACATATATATACATACACACACATATATAAACATATATATACATATACATACATATCTACATATATACATATACACACACATATATATATATATATATATATATATATATATATATATATATATATATATACTCTTTGGGGTGCGAGCAACTGTTGCTGGGGGTGCCAGAAAATGAAATACATTATTTGTACAAAATCTTAATTTATTTATCCATTCCTAAATAATTAAATGGGCAGGCTATTTCGTATCAGTGCAATACGCTGTTTGTTAAAACGGATGACTCCCGCTCTTATGTGCAAGTCTGCGTGGATATTATGAACTATCGTATCTGTTCAAGTTCTATTTAAATTTTAAATAGAAGGAATTTTTATTTAGTCGACAGAAATATCTTTGGTAGGAATGTAAGTTAAATGTAGGCATCATTGCATAAATTTTTCTTCACCATACAAATGTAAAGAGTAAATTCGCCTTACATTCCACCAAAGATATTTGTGTTGTCGACTAAATAGAACTTGAAAAGATATATTTTTTCGAATGTGATTACGCAGTTCAGATCGAGTTGACGCGCACTACATCGAGCCCGTGTGCTATTGTGGTTTCGCCTGCGTGCCTCAATAAGTCACCCTCACCTCATTCTCACTTTTTTACCGTTTATCTAATGATTACACTGAGTATGGTTTTACCAAAACAATCATTGATGTCGAATAAAGTATCCATTATTCATAAAGCTTCAATTGGTGATCTGTCTTTCTGCGTTAACCGCATATTTTTTCATACGTCTCAAACCAAGGGTTGCGAGGGTAAAATGAATCGGGAAGCGCTGATATATATGTATGTGTGTGTATATATATGTATGTATATATATTGAAATAGTTTTACTGTAAAATAATGCCAAGAGTAAGCGACACGTGTTTTGCCCTAATTTTGGGGTCATCAGGCGTACATACTCAGTGCACCCCCTCTCGGGAATCAAACCTCGGACATCGGCGCTAGAGGCAAAGCCTCTACCATTGCGCCACAGTGTGTGGTTTGTCTTCGCAGTCGAGAAGTAGTGTGTTAAAGAAGTTATGAAAAAGAAAAGGGAACATTTTAAAAATAACGTAACATGATTGTCAATATACAGTAATTATTTTGTGAGTGTTATGAGTGTTGCTGTCATCAAGGATTTGATTATCATTATTTCTTTCAATCAGGTTCGTATTTGTAGGATGTGTTGTGTTCAAGTTACATTCCGTGTTTGTCAATCGTTGTAAAGATAACAGGTTTCATTCATCGATTCGTTTCTTACTGCATCAATAAACAGCTTGTCTTCCTCTTTATCTGAGACATGACACACTGCATGCACGGCTTTTTTTTACACTGTCTTCCTTTAGTGGGACATTGACTTTTTCCACCGTGTGCTTTGTTTCCGCAGTAGCTGTACTTATGAATAAGCTTGTATGTATCACACTCTTGATATTTTTTTGCTTCCTTCTCAATTGTGTAATTCAGTTTTTGTTCAGCACTCTTTGGAACTGTTGCTTTTTGTCTGTGCACTGCGCCAGTTCACATGAGCCGCTCGGTGTACATGCATCGAAGGTTCCCAGCTGTGCTGGTGCCATCTCGTGCGATGTCCACGGCTGTATTTAATGTTAGCTAAGACCCGGCACTTAAAAGTTTCTTTCGCAGTTTCGCCGAGTTTGTGCCAAACACCACCCTGACCATCTTATCTTCCTCTGCATAAGCACAGTCCATCACCCGTGAATATTTAGCGGCAGTGTTTCTATTGGATTGCCGCTGACGGACGGCCTTATATGGGCAGGCACTAAATTATGTGGGAGGAGTAACTCCGCCTCCCACGGCCATCTTGCAGAAGTCTATTATAGTATATGGACAAAAAAATAGGTTTCAGTTATGACCATCACACATAGAATTTCGAAATGAAACCTGCCCAACTTTTGTAAGTAAGCTGTAAGGAATGAGTCTGCCAAATTTCAGCCTTCTACCTACACGAGAAGTTGGAGAATTAGTGATGAGTCAGTGAGTGAGTGAGTGAGTCAGTGAGGGCTTTGCCTTTTATTAGTATAGATTACGTTGTGCATTCTATGGTATAATTATATTTGTGCTTAAAAACTAAAAAAATATATATTTACATACAGTTTGTATGGTCTGGAACGGATTAATTGTATTTACATACAATCCTATGGGGGAAATTACTTCGGTTCACGACCAAATCAGTTTACGACCTGAGTTTTGGAACGAATTATGGTTGTGAACTGAGGTTACACTGTACCGGGAATGCCTGTTAAACATCTTAGATTCACGAGTAGCGATTTGGGTGGTGAGATGTCTATCGAGGTGATCACTGTAATATTTATATGTCATTGAAATGTATTATTATCAGGCATGGTTTATGCACCTATTTCATCAGGAAGGCACCAGAAAAAGGGACCTCAAGGTTACTCTTATGGAAGTTAATTTAGAGCATGGATGCCGTGAATGTCAGAGCTGTAATAAATAAAGTTCCCCTGCATAATTTAAAAGAAAGTCTCGCCATCATTTCATTTTTCACAATTTGTGAAAACAAGACATGGTGTCAGAAAAGAGGACAGTCATGGATTTTGCTGGAGTTCCCTCGCCACAAATTGACTGGGATTCTCTTAACCTGCCGGGAGAATGGAAAAAGTTCAGACAGCACGTGGAGCTGATGTTTTCTGGCCCGCTAAAAGGCAAAGACGAGAATGAGAAATGCAGCTACCTGCTCCTGTGGACTGAGGAAAAAGTAAAAGACATTTTTAACACATTGACTCTCACCCAGGAGGAAGCCAAGGTACTGAAAACGTATTATGACCGCTTTGAGGCGTTTGTCATGCCTAAGACGAATATGATATTTGCGAGATACAAGTTTAATGAGAAGACGAAGAGCTAACATTAAATAAAGCCATGGACATCGCAAGATCGCACGAGATAGCACAAGCACAACTGAGAACCTTCAATGCATGTACTCCGAGCGGCTCACGTGAACTGACTGTGAACACAGTACACAGACAACAAAAGCAAAAGCTCCAAAGAGCGCTGAACGAAAAACGCATTACACAATTGAGAAGGAGGCAAAAGAATATGAAGTGAGTGACGCATACAAGCATATTCATAAGTGCAGCTACTGCGGAAACAAAGCACACGGTGGAAAAAGTCAATGTCCAGCTAAAGGAAGACAGTGTAAAAAATGTGGTAAATTGAACCGCTTCGCTAAAGTTTGCAGGACTGGGAAAGGTAAACCCGTGCATGCAGTGTGTGATGTCTCAGATAAAGAGGAAGACGAGCTGTTTATTGATGCAGTAAGAAAGGAACAACCCTCTGAATCTGAACAAGCCTTTGTAGACATATCAATAGGAAAGCAAGGTGTAAAGCTTAAGTTTAAATTAAGTTCATAGACACGCTGCCACTAAATATTCGCAGGCAAATCCACAACTTAATACCGGGAATGCCTGTTAAACATCTTAGATTCAAGAGTACCGATTTTGGTAGTGAACGCTTCGATGAATGAAACCTGTTATAATTACTACGGTTGACAAACACGGAATATAACTTTGAACACAAGACATCCTCCAAATACGAACCTGATTGAAAGAAATAATGATAATCAAATCCTTGATGACAGCAACACTCATAACAGTCACAAAACAATTACATTGACAATCATGTTATGTTACTTTTAAAATGTTTCCTTTTCTTTTTTATAACCTCTTTAACACATTACTTCTCTGCTGCGAAGCGCGGGTATTTTCCTAGTTGTCAGATAAAACAGGTAGTCCATGATGATCTCATTTTTTTATCAACCCTAGGCTGAAATTAAATGTGTGCTGCTTAGTCTATCTTATTTTGGTAAAATCTTATAACAGCATAACTAAGGCATGTTGAAGGCCAGAAAACTGTGATGACATGCCAGAGCTGCCATTATCTGAACAAGATCTTTTGGAGTAAATCCTTTCTATACCTACTCTTCATTTTATGTTCAATAATCACTACATGTGTTTTATTCATTAGTGTACATGTTAGTATAATGGTTTAGAGGTACAGTATATTCTGTGCATATTCATATGTTAAATAAGATACCCATCTGATTTTGATTGTTTGACTAATTTACTTTTAGTCGACTAAAATGATTTACTTTTTTGCGACTGAAATTAATTTGTTTGTCGATTAAAACTAGCAATAATTAAATGACTAAAATGTGACTAAAACTAAAAAAAAATTTAGTCAGAAGACTAAGACTAAAACTAAATAAAATGTATTGTCAAAATTAACAATGGGGTAGAGGTGTTCTAGAACACCTAATGAGTAACCTGATGAGTTACAAATAAAACCAGTAATTATCAGGTTCATGTTAGTAATGTTTGTATCCAGCTTTTGAACACCATTGAAAGTAAATTGTTTTTTGGTTCAACACAGAGCTATTAACAATTATTGGACCACAGGGCTTTCTTTAAATATGATCCAGGTACATCTGTCTCTTAAATTGTATCATTTGACTTATGGGTTAATTGTCATTATAATCAGCAGAACTGTTCCTGGGAATCTCGCTGAACTATGTTTTTTAAAGTTAAACTAATGCAAGTAACTTAAAATGTCTTCCTGAAGCAGGAATGTTTTTTAAAATATAGTAAATCACTTAACTCCACATTTGTATTAATGTCTTAATTGGTTACTGTTCTCATTAAGAACCTCATTATTTTGATTTGAATGAATAACCAATCTCAGAGAGTGCATCACAGACATACATGTCTATAATGGCTGACCCATGGGGGTGAGACTTTGGAATGAGCTGGAAACAGGGAATCATTGATTTTTATAACATGTTAGGAAAAAGGGGAAAAATATTTTCTCTGTGAGCTGAGACAATAAGAAGCAGATACTTTACATGATACTGTATGCACAATAGTATACCACCTATAATACGATGTACCTGGGCTAAATTTGATTTTCTTGTTCCTTTTCTCCAAGCATATCTCACTTGGAGATTCACACTCAGACCCTGCTTTCTCCTTCAAGTCTGAACAGTTCACTGTGTGGATCTTTCACTTGCTAACCTATAGAATAGTCACTTCACGTTTCTCCTAATATACTGTACATGTGACAAACCACAGTGAACCATTTGAATGAATTTGTTCAATATTTCTGATTTCATGATTTTCAACTGATTTTAGTATTGAAAGATATTACAAAACTAAAAAGAGCTGATGATGCCAGTGTCTAATGGAGAATAATAATTCTTTGCATTTATATAACGCTTTTCTCACTACTCAAAGCACTCAGCAATTGCAGGTTAAGAGCCTTGCTCGAGGGCCCAACAGAACAAAGTCCTTTTTGGCATTCGAACCGGCAACCTTCTGATTGGCAGTGCAGATCCCTAGCCTCAAAGCCACCACTTTAATATTTTTGTATCCAATTAATCAAATGCATGCTGAAGTCATGGTCTTATAGTGGGTTCCAAATTTCCCAGCTTTGTTGATGCTGTCAAATGTACACAATGGAACCAAAGTCTCTTTGACTTTTATAGACATTGTGACATTGTTATGGATTTTCCTGAAAAGTCTCCAGCTCATTGATACTTCCTGTTATCTTCCATCCGGATAGAGGAGTACAGTATAATGATGTGTGTTGACTGTGGTTTCATACAGTGATTAATGTGACTAGTTTATATCTGTGAAATATTCAGATATCCCAGAAGCACAAACCCCAGGTCAACCAAGGAGACATCATCATGTGGTAGCAAGATCAGGAAGATATTTTTGAACAAACAGTGAGGGAAACAAAGCCAAAACTACAAATTAAAAAAAAAAAACAGCTACAACAGATAGTCCTTTAAACATAAGCAAACATAAACAGAGATAGATGCAAACATATTTTGACAATTTGTGCTCAACTCTTAAACTCTTTCAAATGACATTGAACAATAACAATAAAATAAGTTGCTTCATAATATGCAGGCAATGCACAAATGAAGCCCTTGGCAAGGGCCTTTTATTTTACATAAAATTTGGTTTCAAGTAACACACAATAACATAAACATGTGGGATATAACAAAAGACATCAGCCATCAAACTAATTTCCAATGAATAGATTGGTTGATAAACTACACTTTGCCTTGACCAATAGCCTGTTCTTTCTTTTCTCCCTTCTGATATCTTCAAGAAAATTTCTCTGATCATCGACCTGCCCAAACCTTGTTTTTATGTCCTTTATCTATGCAATTTCCTCAAGTCACTTTGTGGTATTGCTTACAATTTGTTCCAACGAAGTTGTTGGTCAGGAATAGAAAGTGAACAGGACTAATGATGAGAACAATTCACATTACTGCACTAGCCTTCCTTACCACTGCTACAGTGGCAGTATCTGTCTGACAGGCCTGTCCTGAGGCCTAAGTCACCTGTGCTTTTTTTCCTTAAGAAGTGCCATTTGTAACAATCCATCATCTGCTCAACTCTAACAGGTCACTGTAGAAATTTTTCAAAGGACACATTTCATAATAACACCTAGTCAGGAAACCAAAGTAATCCTAGAAGCTTTGAACTGCAGACCCAAAAACAATATTTTTTGTTTCAGTTCCAGTGTTGCATGTAAATGCATGAGTATGGCAGTGGATTCCACAAGCTGTTGCTAATATCATCAGAGAAAAATAAGCCTCAGGCTCTAGAATTATTTTGTCTGTACTTTCTCATTAGGGGCATTAACAGCAGATTTAAGTGGCCCACAAGTGTATCTGGCCTCTTTTTCTACCAAACAATTCTTTCCTCACATAATGTAGAATGTAACACAGACTTCATGTCAGAATTTACTCTTCACTTTTATCCAGATGGTTATTGATATTGAATCTCTCAATTAAAATATTCAGTCTTGCAAAGAAAGGAACTAAATGTACATTTATATACTGGCAAGTCAAACAGGCAGGCCTCAACCAGGGGAGCATTGTGGGTAGAATAAGATGCCTTTTGCCTTCTCTTAAAAAACTTGCACTGTTTCAAAATGATTCTTGTCAGAAAAGCTGTGGACAACACAGTTTTTAAAGATGCACACAATGAAGTTTTGACACCAGAGTTGTATCCTGAAATGTAGAAAACTTTTTTAGTTTTTGTTATTTCCAATAGCTATTATAAAGTAGACTTTTATTATAACAAAATCTGAATGCCTGAGACAATAAATATTTCAGATTTAGAGTATTTCTGGATTTTTGAATATTTACATATACATAACGAAATATCATGGGGATGGGATCCAAGTCTAAAACGAAATTTATTTATGTTTCATATGAAAATTATATGCAAAGCAAAATGTTTAATACTTTTGTGCACGAAACAAAATTTGTTCAGTGTAGCATCAGCAGATTTTCTGTATCAGCTCCTAAAAAACAGCAACAAAAAACAGCAGCAGGCTTTCAGTCTCCACCTACGATGCTGCATTTTGATGAAGAGGTTATAGTACATAGAGAATAAACAAAAAATACAGCAGTAACACACATAGGCCTGGCAGTGACAATGGTTGATAACAAACTGGCGCCAACAAAGCCAGAGAGCCTATGTTCCATTTATGCCTGGCTGTACAGCACTTTTGAACCACGCCATTCACTCCCCTCTGGCACAGGAGTTTTTCAAGTGCCACATAGCTGTTCTTATGCCTCTCACCTACATTTCCTGAAACTCCACTTTACACCTGAACCCAACCTCAGGTGAAATTCAGATTCAAAGGGGTCATGAACAGTAAATACCATACTAGCTTGTGTTATTCACATCCAATGAACTGTCCAACAAATTAGAGGGAACATTGGTGAGAATCCCATGTGGGAAGTTAGGTTAGGTGTGTAATTTATCACTTGTGGCATCATGTCAGTGCTCAGAACATTTTGGATTTTCAGATTAGTGATACTCAACCTGCACTTAAAAAAGGGCTATTTTTTACATATTTTATAATCAGCTTTCTTTTCTCCTTCTCCCAGGGACCTTATACAATGTGAGAATGAAAGGAAAGCATTCTTGGTAGATAGCAGAGTTAAGAAAACAGCTTGACAACTTGACCCGTGAGACAAAATTGTAATGTGAACAAAAGAATTTTAAACTATGTTCTTTTACCAGTTGGCTATTTAATATACAGTACAGTATGTATCTGCGTGAGCATCTACTTGAATGAACATTTCCAATGCTAGTCAGCACAGTGCTGATGAGGTGTATTTTATAAATGCATGGACTTCAACACTTGATTTTATCTTATCTCATCATTTTGTACTGCTCTGTCCAGTTGAATGTCATATTGGGGATAGGCATAACAGGGCACACCAGACTTTCTTATCCACTGAGACTTCTGTTTCAACTGGGGATTTTCTGGAAGCTCCCAGGCTAGCTTAAAGCTGTACTTTCTCCAGTGTGAGATGCGCTTTATCCCACTGAAGCTTCTATAAGAGTAATCAGGGAAGACCACAGTAGATGCCCAAATAATTTCACATCTCCGCCACCCCCTCCTTTACAAGCTTCTTTTTGACTTTTTGATTTCCTTTACCCTATTATGAAGATTTTAAGTTTATTACTCTATCCAAATGCAATCGGTCCTTGTTTTATTCATTGCGAGTAATATTGATTCTAAACTGCAACTTTTTATATAAAATGTTTAAAATTCTGCAAAGGTAGATGCTACTTTCAACTAAAGAGGTTCACTTCTTGCAGAACTCAGCCTGAAGAACCATTTTGAGCAGGTTTGAGAGAGAATCACTCAGTAAGCAACTCAGTCAATGTCAAGCACTTTAAAGAAGCAGGCAGTGGGAAAAAGCCAGCATAAACTCTGCTTGTATGTGAAGAGAATGCTATTTGTACTGACGGCATTTTGTTCAGTGCCAGCAGTCGACTTTGCTGTGGGGGAGAGGTCAGTGAAAGGAGCTCTTGTTTTGGGACTTTGTAATGAATCTGCTGAGAGCTGCAGCCGTGGCGAAGAGTCTGCTCCACCTGGCATATGCTGGAAAGGAAATGCTAATGTGTCCAAGCAAGTGTGGCCTTTTGTCTCCTATGCTACACAATTTTTGTCCTGAGAAGTTTATACTCTCTCACACTTGTCTGCTCTTTATGTATTCTCAATTGATTTTTAGCTCTCATTTCATGGTATATTTACCTTAAAAAATTAAGGTAAGTACTTACATTTATAGATAATAAAAGAATTGCATTTCACTAAAAGACCTACGATTCAGCTTGCAAAAACTGTACAATTTCATTATCTCTGAAAGGTAGGAAGAACAAACACTTAACAAACATTAAATCCCTTTGCTAAAAAGGCAAACATTTCATATGAAAAGAACTGCATCTTAAATATAATTTAGAGACATAGTATATTTAACATCCTTTTCTCCTGCTCTTTCATAACCAATCCTTTGTTTCAAATATAAGTTACAACTGATAAATGGCTGAAACTTTTTAAATGCAAAGGGCAGCATGCTGTGTCACATTGGAAAATCAAATTTAAATTCATTCTTATGCAACCCTTGCTTTTATTGTGTGTAGTGCCTTTCACTGTGCACAAGTAAACAAAGTGCCTTACCTATCAAATGCCACCTGAAGGAATGCATACTTATATTTTTAAATATTTAGAGCATTGTCATACTCAACTACTTTCTCAATGGGGAGCATTTGTCTCTATAAAAACCACCTTGTGTATACAAGTTCAGTTGCTTAGGCACAAGGCCACACGAGGCCTGTCTAGACTCTTAAAATTTTCACTCTTCCACTGCCAAGTAATTCCAGAAATCCCACAATACCTGCCATTTTGAGATGTGTTCAAACTGTGTGTAACTCTTAAGATTAGGGGTTGGCATGGCTGTTACTGTGGGTAGGCCTTGGTAAGTGGTTCCTGAGGGCCTGAACATAGAAGATAAGGACATGGCTCACAAGTGCATGTCTCTTGTAAATTTTAATGCAGCACTTTTTTTGTCTGCTTTGACCACAGAAATGAAATTATACTTTTCATTCACAGTGACATCATTTACCCTTAAAGCAGTTAAAGCAAGAGAATTTACTACAGTATGTGTGTCTCACAAGACATCAGTCATGTGTGGCTCATCTTTCAATAACATTTACTATAGTCAGTTTAAACCTACTTGCTTGAGCTTTATAAAGTAAGGTCTCATAATTTGGCATAAATAAATTCACATAATACTGTACCTCCTCGTTATATCCTAGTCTGATCTAAACGTTTCTTGAATTAAATTAGATGCAGTCATTCCAGACACAAACACTAGCACAGTGTAAAGCAGAATCACAGAGCTCTAGAACAAGCATGTTACCCCAGTGATTAGCACAGCAAAAACACCTACTGTATATTAATTTTAGACATCAGCCTTCTGTTTTCTGTCAGGTATCAGGCAGCCAGAGCAAATTCAAGCAGCAACAAGTACACACCATGAGCATCACCTCAACAGGATGCTACCACATTGTAGGACAGTAATGGCGATAATCACCACAGGACAATCAAATCAACTGCATAGTAAAGAGATATTGCAACCACAGAAAAGGCAAAAGAAAATCTGTGCAAAGACAGTTAAAAATTAAAAATCCAACAACATGTAATGCACAAAACATTTTTTTGTCACCGTGGTAATTAGTGAATGAGATCTTGCTTTCCATGGTAATGAGTCCCTTGTTTTCCCATAGCCTGACAAAAGTCTAATAGAATTTGACTGTTATGTTCTAATTTGAGCCAACAATTATTTTAAATAGTATGTCATTGACATGCTTAGTTTTCACCCTACCTATCAAGTTTGCCACTTTTAGAGCTATCCAGCTTGGGTGCTGCTGTCTTCTAGATCCAGTGCCCTGGGTTTGAGACCTACAAATAGGTGTTGTCAGTCTGGAGTTTGCCTTTTCTTCCAGTGTGAGGTTTTCTTTAATTTTTTCTAAAACATGCTGCTTAGAGTAAATGGTGGTTCCAAACTGGCTGAATGTGAATGAATGATTGAAAGGGCTCTGCAATAGACTGGCGCCCCATTTAAAGGTGTTTCCTACATTCTGCATAAAACTAATGAAATGGGCTCCAGCTCCCTGTGATCTTGAATTGGATTAAATGGATTTGTAAATCTTCCTTTGTCCATCAATGTATATACCATGCCTTTCCGACCAAGATTTGTCTAGCCTTGAATCCGTCTTCAATTTTGATTAGAGGAGAAAGTTGCAGAGAAAGTGTTAGTTTCACACTGGATGATCAAGAACAGGTATCGATTACCATTAGCACTAAAAATACACACATCTACCATATACAGTATGTGCATGATAAAGCATCTTTCCAAAGCCCAGCAGTTGTAGGTTTCAAATTCTTTTAGCTTAATAAACCTATTTTGTGCTATGAATATTTGTTTTTTCATACCTGGAAAAAATGTTCCCATTTCTAAAATTTTGATATGTTTTTGTATTGTTTATTTTTTAGCGTTCTTAAAGTGGTGTCACCATTTTGAACGGGCTTTTATGACAGATTGTAGTCATTTTGTATAACGTTCATTACTAGGCATGTCATCTGGCACTGTCATTAATTGTGATTCCGTGGTTGGAAGTGAACTTTTATCTGAGTATAAGACTACTCAAAAAAAAAAAAAAATAGACAAGTAATTCTTAGTGCTTGTGAAATGATTCAAAGTTAGTCTGAAGACTTTTGTCTGTGTTCATTTCAACTTGAACTTTTGTTTTGAGCATTTGGTTTTGACATTTTTTTTTTGTTTTAGTCCTTACAACACTGTGCGTTGGAACAGTTACAAGGATAAGACCAAGGGTATGTACACAAGCTCTATCGCAATCAAACATCGATATGACCCTCACCAACTTTATTGGGGTGTAACTGTTGTAAATTTTAAGTCTCTAGAAGCAACAGTGTATTTTTCACTCAAGGGTTTCTGAACTTACAACATTTCATTTTACATGATGATATGTGAAATCATCAAGTGAAATTAAGCACTGCGTCATTCCACCATGATCATCATAACCAGTGAGCAGGTTAGGGTGCAGCATTCAGTCTTGTCAGTGGTACGGTTTTGTAGTTTGAATAAGAATGTGGCCAGTTTAGTCAATCCTCTGTCTCAATGCATATATCTTATTACTATGTGTGTACAGGTTATAAGTTGCTTTGAAGGAAAATAATAAGCAGAAAGAATTTAATGTGATGATCTGTTTCATATACTTACTCCGTCCTACTTATTTAAATTGTACATTATTTTATACCTTCATTGTGAACTTCCGAGTTAAGGTGCTGCTTATATGGCAAATCGAGAAGGGCGAAACACAATGCACAATGTCTGGCTTTGATGTCTCTAGTCCGGCCATGTGTAGTTTACATGTCTTTCTCTTATATGTGTGTTTTTTCCTCTCGTAGTTTCCTCTATCATTCAAGACATGTACATTTGTGATGCCTAATTACTCCAGCATGAGTGACTATGGCAATGCTGGCTGAGATAGCCTTGTACCTGGTGCTGCCAGAATAGCCTTCAGTTGCCTGTTATTTTATAATGGAAAAAGCAAGTTCAGAAAATGTTTAGATATAGGAAGAGTAACAACTTTGGAAATGTTTATGTAAAAAAAAAAAAAACAGATCATTTTGAAACTTTGAAGTATATTTTTTGAATCTGTAGCTCACATCAGTGTAAATAAATTTCTGGTCTTCATTTGACTGTGGGCTCCTACAGGGCATTTATAATATACTGAATCTGATCGTGGAAGCTTATTGTTCTCATACTCTTTCCTTTTACCTATTTGACCAAGCAACACAGATCCTAGGGTAGTAATGGTTTTACTTTTCTTCCTTACATCACTTTCAACAATTGTGATTCTAAATTATAATGTTTGCAGTGGTAATTGATCTCCTGGTTATTAAGTGTTCTATAATTTACTCTCCTTTAATGTTTCATTTGTCTCACAACTTATAATTGTGATCTCAATCAACATGTGAAACATATTCATCTAACAGGTCATAACGTTACTGCTGTTTTTGAAGAAAAACAAAAGGCATGTCATAGATATATATATATATATATATATATTTTGAAGCCACAGGTTAAGTCAACCCAAAAATAGATAGATAGATAGATAGATAGATAGATAGATAGATAGATAGATAGATAGATAGATAGATAGATAGATAGATAGATAGATAGATAGATAGATACTTTATTAATCCCAAGGGGAAATTCACATAATCCAGCAGCAGTATACTGATACAAAGAAACAATATTGAATTAAATAGTAATAAAAATGAAAAGAATTAAAATAAAATTAATGTTCGCATTTACTCCCCCGGGTGGAATTGAAGAGTCGCATAGTGTGGGGGAGGAACGATCTCCTCAGTCTGTCAGTGGAGCAGGACAGTGACAAAAGTCTGTCACTGAAGCTACTCCTCTGCCTGGAGATGACACAGTTAAGTGGATGCAGTGGATTATTCATGATTGACAGGAGTTTGCTTAGTGCCCGTCACTCTGTCACAGATGTTAAACTGTCCAACTTTAATCCTACAATGGAGCCTGCCTTCTTAACAAGTTTGTCCAGGCGTGAGGCGTCTTTCATCTTTATGTTGCCACCCCAGCACACCACCGCGTAGAAGAGGGCACTCGCCACAACCGTCTGGTAGAACATCTGCAGCATCTTACTGAAGATGTTGAAGGATGCCAACCTTCTCAGAAAGTATAGTCTGCTCTGACCTTTCTTACATAGAGCTGATATCA
The DNA here is from genome assembly GCF_016835505.1 of Polypterus senegalus. Classification (NCBI taxonomy): domain Eukaryota; kingdom Metazoa; phylum Chordata; class Cladistia; order Polypteriformes; family Polypteridae; genus Polypterus; species Polypterus senegalus. Next base: position 51,068,038 of record NC_053163.1, read on the forward strand.
GTATTGGCAGTCCAGTCCAATTTGTCATCCAGCTGCACTCCCAGATATTTAAAGGTCTGCACCCTCTGCACACAGTCACCTCTGATGATCACAGGGTCCATGAGGGGCCTAGGCCTCCTAAAATCCACCACCAGCTCCTTGGTCTTGTTGGTGTTAAGGTGTAAGTGGTTTGAGTCGCACCATTTAACAAAGTCTTTGATTAACTTTCTGTACTCCTCCTCCTGCCCACTCCTGATGCAGCCCACAATAGCAGTGTCATCAGCGAACTTTTGCACGTGGCAGGACTCCGAGTCATATTGGAAGTCTGATGTATAAAGATTGAACAGGACCGGAGAAAGTACAGTCCCCTGCGGCGCCCCTGTATTGCTGCACATAATGTCAGACCTGCAGTTCCCAAGACTCACATATTGAGGTCTGTCTGTAAGATAGTCCACAATCCATGCCACAAGGTGTGAATCTACTCCCATCTCAGTCAGCTTATCCCTAAGGAGCAGAGGTTGGATGGTGCTGAAGACGCTAGAGAAGTCCAAAAACATAATTCTTACAGCACCACTGCCTCTGTCCAGGTGGGAGGGGGATCGATGAAGCATGTAGATGATGGCATCCTCCGCTCCCACCTTCTCCTGGTATGCGAACTGCAGAGGGTCGAGGGCGTGATGGACCTGTGGCCTCAGGTGGTGAAGCAGCAGCCGCTCCATGGTCTTCATCAGATGTGACGTCAGAGCAACAGGCCGGAAGTCATTCAGCTCACTAGGACGTGATACCTTTGGGACAGGAGTGATACAAGATGTTTTCCAAAGCCTTGGGACTCTCCCCTGTTCCAGGCTCAGGTTGAAGATGCGCTGTAGAGGACTCCCCAGTTCCAACACACAGGCCTTCAGAAATTGTGGCGATACACCATCTGGACCCGCTGCTTTGCTGGCACAAAGTCTTTTCAGCTCTCTGCTCACCTGGGCTGCTGTAATTGTGGGTGGGGATATCTCACCTATGCTATTATCAGCAGAAGGATGGTTGGAGGATGCAGTACTCCAAGGTGAGAGTGGGTTACTGTGATCAAACCTATTAAAGAAGTTATTCATTTGGTTTGCTCTCTCCACGTCTGTCTCGATGTTTGCAGTTTGCAAGAATTTTTTTAACTAGTATTTGTTTTTTAAAAATTGTGGAATTATAATCCACTTTAATAAGAGAACAAGTGTTTGTGTGTCAGTGTATCTGTGTGCCTGTGTGATTGTTTTGTCTCTATCATTCCAACAGATGGCCCATCACAAACATTTATTATTATTTTATATACCTTTTACTACTACAAATGTTTGTGATGGGCCATCTGTTGGAATGACAAATACAATGCATTTTATTACTACATGCATTACACAAAATACATTACAATAAATGGTGCACTGCAAACTATAATGCTGTGGTCTACAAAGATTTCAACCCACAGCTAATAACATATTTGAATATTGTTCACAAAGTGCATTTGTCTAATAATGCCAATAAAAGAGAAGTCCTGATAGTGGACTTCAAGTGCAAAAAAGACCAATCTCAGCCTATATATATCAATGGCCAAGTTGTACTGACCGTGGAGAACTTAAAGCCTGGGCATTATTAATACTAAGACTGTAACACAAGAGATGAACCCATCTGTTATGGTCAAGAAAATTCACCAGAGGCTGTTTTGTGAGATAGTTGTAGATGTTCAAGTTGTCACAAGAACCAATTACCCAGTACTATTTGGGTTGATATTAAAAACATTTTGACATTCTCTAGCCCTCTACTTTATGCATATACTGTATTTTTGAAGAAGACAGGAAATAGCTATATATCAGGCTTCAAAAATGATATGTTGTTATTTGCCTTCTGTGGATTTACTCTATTGTCCCCAACTCAAGCATAAAGCCTTAAAGATCTTATCAGTTCTGTTACACCCTGCCAATCCTCTTTTCACTCTGTTTCCAATTGGTAAATGATTTACGTCTTAAGACTAGCATGCATAGATCTTGCACACATGCTGTGACCTGCAGTACTTTATTAATCTGACTTTTGAGTTGTATTCAGTGTTTTTTTTTTCTTCTTTTTTTAATGTAATTTGTGAGGGTTGTCTGTTTGGTAAATATTTCTTGATATATTTTGTTAGCTAGTTCTTTGGGGACAACTGAGGAATAGTTATTAAGTTGTCATTAAACATTATACAGTATGATGTTGTTTGTTAAATGCACCATACCCCTTGAACTCAAATATTCTAGAAAAAAAGGAATTAGATTAAATATCACCATTTTTTGAGTTTACGCTCTATGCAGAATTCAACTGAGACTTTGTATCTGTAAAAGCTTTAAGGACTTTCAGCTTAGTCAAAAACATGTGAAACTCACTAAAACAAAGTTTTGGAGGTTTTTAAGATTTTCTGTGTTGGAAAACAAGGAACATTGTCTCCTAAAGCCTCATTCATTCCATAGCCACGTTACGTTGCACACCAGTAAAATGAATTCTATTTATGCTTCTCATTTACCTCACTGTGGTGTAGTGGAATGGGCATTTTAAAAATGTGACATGCAACACATGTATCACTCAAAGCCTCACTAACATGCACCATCATGCAGAGTACTGTGTTTTCTCCACAGAAAACACTCACTACATGGGAAGTTCCAAACACTGTCTCCCCCTCCCTGCCAATCACCACCATTACCTGGCCCCATTCCTTCTTATTTCTTGCAATTTAATGTTGAGGATATGCACTCTCCAAGTGCCATGGAGCTTTGTTTCTATTCTGTCAATGATGTATGTTTAGGATTGAAATTGTCAAGATTGTCATTATAATTGGCAAAATGGGGATTATACTACTAGAACATGTCTATCTGCTTAACAAAGTATATGAGTCCAGTATTTTTTTTTTCCATTTCAGATCTTCATTTAAATACTAAATGACAGACAGACACATGCATAATTAAAGTATGTAAATGCTTCCAGACAGAACCAAAATCCTTTCTTCAAATTTCAGTGTTACTGAAATGCAATTTATAACAAGTTTTTTGTTTTTTTTTTTGCAAAGCAAAACACAGAGTTTCAATTTTGCTCTTAGTATTTTTTTGTTATAGCTACTTAGAAGGTTTCAGAATGGACTTGAAAAACCTTTAAAACCACATAAAAATGCTTATTTTTCCTTCAATTGTTTATGCTATTAGCTAAGAAACTGGTTCATATATGCCCTTGTGGGAATCAGTGAGGCCTCATATTGCATAGTGGGTCATTGTGAAAATTTCAACACCATTTCCTTTGGTGCCAATAGTCAACCAGAGCATTTCTAATATGGTGTGTAGTATGTTGCATACAGTTTGATTAAAGGATTAAGGCTGTTTGTAACAAGTACGGCATGTACAGTAGCTAGAATGGCCATGTTACACAGTATGTGTGCTTATTAGATAGCAGAGTGCAACAGGAAATTGAAATAGATATGATACATAGTGATGCATCAGCCATTAATTTTTATTTCCAAGTTTCATATGCATGCTAGAAAAAATCTTGAAATTGTTTCATTTTAAAAGAAAATGAGCATTTATATATAATTTATATATAATTGATATTTATATTTATTATATATAATTTATATATAATTTGGAATGTGTTGTTTTTGGCTTTTTAAACAAAGTTAAAATGTGCTGCATTATTTACTAACACATTTTCATGTGCACCTTTAAAATTCAAAAGGTCAATTATAGCTGACTAATGTCACATTGCTTTTGGCTAGGTTAATGGCTGTTTTATGAGAAAACTTCAAAATGGACAGTGTGAAGCAAAGAGATGTTGAAAAGTGCTTTAAACAAAGCTCAGTATGATGGACAGTCTCCTTACTTATCTGTGGATTCCGGACAAATATTAAATTTGGCTGAAGGCAGCCAGCAATTGGCAAGTGTGAGCAAAGGCTCAGATGGCAGACACCTAGTTAATGTCAGCAGTCAACACAAGAGCACAGGAAGATTTAAGTATCTTAAAGTTAAGTTAGTTTAGGGGGTAAATCTACATAAGTGTTACATTAGATGGCATGCTCTACTAAGAAGTTAGAAAAAATGTTTTTTTATACATTTAGTGGATTCAGAAAGTATCCAGACCCTTTCACTTTCTGAAAACACGTTTTCACTGTGTCATTATGGGTTATTGAGTGTAAATTAATGGCAGAAATGGCATATATATATATATATATATACACTACCAAAATTGATTTACAGATGTAACCATGACATTACTGGTATTTCTAAAGATCATGACTGATTGAAATGACTGATTTTTAATTTATTACCCACATATGATTATAACACTCCATTTTCAGCAATTATTCCTTCAGTGTCATCTGCAAAAGAAAAAAGACAATTCCAGGATGCTGGCCTTAGAGGCAGAGTTTCAAAGAAAAAGCCACCTCTGAAATGAATAATAATAAGACAAATATGTTACAATAGGTAAAGGAACTCAGAAATTAGATGTCAGATGACTGGAAAAGCATATTACGGTCAGAATCTCTTTTTCAGATGACAATTATATTTGGTGTCTGTTTAAGGAAAGAGCTAACTGAGGACCTTTAAGAAATTTGCTTCTTTAACTAAAGATTCTGATGTACTTTGCACTAAGATGTGAATAATATATTAAAAATCAGACATTTCAAACAGTAATAGCCATTAGAAACACTAGTCATGTCTTGGCTATATTTTTAAATCAGCTTAATGTTATGTTGATAAAAATGGTGTCAGTTTCTGTCAAAAGCATGGATATTTTTGGGTACATCCAAACTTTTGACTCGTAGAAACATGTTACAGTTGAAACTTATTTTACGTTGGGCATCTCTGCTTGAATGCTTCTGTGCCACTGTAAAGAAAGTGGACTATAAGACCTAATTAAGAACACAGTGTGCTCAAGTAGAAGAACTGACCTTTCATTTGTGCTCATTGGTCATCAAGTTCAAACAGCCTTGAAAGTTTACACATGTATAATTTAATTCTTTTAAAGTGATTGTACTCTGTCTATGATATCAGTCTTTACCAACAATCAAATGCAATGTGCATTAAGACCATGGTGTTGTCTTCTGATTTGACACAAAGGTATTTGTAGGGCCTTCCCAGACTAAACATTCGCCGTTTTAATTTTTGTTTCAGCAATCTTAATTGTTATTTTGTGTTGTATTGTATTTTTGTCAGCAGACAAAAGAATCTCAAAGGACACAGTAGAAGCTATAAATGGGTCTCAGTGAAACACTTAGATGGCTTTATTTGTTGAGGCCTGACTCATTTTTAACTTCCATTTACAGTTAATATTCACTGCATGTATGCAAGTTATGATTCTCATGTGATGACTTTATTATGAGTTTGTAAGTACAATCTCTCTCTGTGCAAACACTTTATATATTTAAACATCCATCCATCATTCAACCCGCTATATCCTAACTACAGGGTCATGGGGGTCTGCTGGAGCCAATCCCAGCCAACACGGGGCACAAGGCAGGAAAAAAACACACACACACTAGGGACAATTTAGGATTGCAAAGCCACCTAACCTGCATGTCTTTGGACTGTTGGAGGAAACCAGAGCACCCAGAGGAAACCCATGCTGGCACAGGGAGAACATGCAAGCTCCACGCAGGGAGGACCCGGGAAATGAACCCAGGTCTCCTAACTGCGAGGCAGCAGCGCTACCACTGCGCCACTGCGCCACCATGCCACCCCATATTTAAACATATAAGACGAAAAATATATGAAACTTAATTGTGTGCCCATGAAACAATCGTGTTACATTTTCCATTTAGCAAGACTTAGACATTACATTTGCTCTATCTAGCTTTAACCAGCAAGTCTTTTTACATTAACAACTTTATCAGTGATAGGAAAATCAACTTTATTATACAAGGTGAAATGTTGCTTGGCTGAGATGGTGCGGCAGTGGTAATTAAAGCAGGTCCTCCGAATTACAGCTTTGCTCATTCAGTTTGCCAAGAGGCATTGGCTTAGTGAGTATTTATTCAGAAAAATTAAACTGTAAAGATGCAAGTTTTAGCACATTCACGTCTTTTGAGTATCTTGCCATTGTTATTCAAGAAGTGTCCCAGCCTCTCATATTGACAGTTTATATACCTCTTAAATATAATGTGTCTTTTATTGAGGAATTCTCAGACTTGGTATTTATAATAATAACAAACTATGACAGGTTCCTAATTGTAGGTGATTGTAATTTTCACGTGGATAACCAAAGTGATCAGAAAGCAAGATAATTCACTGACTTACTGCACTCCTTTAATCTCAAGATGGCAGCCAGCCCACACAAAAGGGAGGGCACACACTGGATTTAGTGATTTCAAAAGGATTAAAATTTAACATGATGCAGGTCATGGACATCTGTATATTAGACCACTTTTACATATTATTTAATTTAGAAAAACTGATAACTACATCTAATGAAAAGCATATTGTTACAAAATGTTATTTTGATACATCTACAGCTTCAATCATTCTGGTTGTAGTACTTACCTCAATAGCACTAATAGTTTTAACAGTAAGATGGAAAACCTGAATGGTAAGGTGAGAGTTGCAGCTGACATAGGAGCCCCTGAAAAGACAGTTAAGAAATCCTCCAGCACTACTATACCTAGGAAGACACAAAGAATGTCTGATATAAAGAGAACATGCCAGAAAGCTGAGTGTAAATGGAGATATTTTTTGTAAATTAAACTGATGGTCTACTATGAGTTATTGAAGGCTAAAATAACTGAATATAAAAAAGTAGTCTGCCTTGAATGACAGTCCTATTTCTCTAAAATTATAAATGATAATGTTGGTAATGTAAGAGTTTTATTCTCAATTATTGATTGTCTTCTTAACCCAGCTCACTCAATCAAATGTCTCCAAAAGACTAGTGTGAAACTTGTGAGGCTTTTGCTATATTTTTCAAACACAAAATAAATACAATTAGAAATAATATAGTATATCCCCTCTATAGTTAATCCGATTGAATCCCAGCATTTATTTTTAAATGAGTTGAATTCTTTCTCTGGAACCCAAAACCTATGCCCTTTACCCAATACCAACAGGATTTTTCAAAGAAGTCTCCAATGTGCTAATTGATAGCATACTTGACATACTGAACTCATAATTACACACAAGGATCTTCCCTGACTGTCTTAAGGCTGCAGTTGTTATAATTCTGCCTGCAAAGAATTGTTTTTGTTGTTTTTGACAACTTTAGACCAATTTCTACCCTGCATTTCTTAAGTAAAATTCAAGAAAAGGCAGTTATTAACCATCTAAATGATTACTTGATTCAACATTCTATTCTTGACAAGTTTCAGTCAAGTTTTTGAATAAATCACAGTACAGAAACTGCACTGGTTAAAGTAATAAATGATTTGCAGATTAATGTGGACAGAGACCGTATATCTGTTCTTGTTCTCTTAGCCCTAAGTACAGTATTTGACACCACAGACCACAGACCACTTTTTTCAACCTACATGTTTCCATTATGTCAGATTATCTCAAAGCAAAAGGTGAGTTACCACAGCTATGCAGAATGACACACAGCTGTATTTATCGATAGTGCCTGATGACCCTGACACTCTTGGCTTTCTTCTCCAATGTCTTAGCAATATTTCTGATTGAATGAGTAGTAACTTTCTCAAACTAAATAAGGAGAAAACAGAACTCATAGTGATTGACAACAATGGATATAGTGAGGGTATTAGAAATTAATGTTATCCCTTATATTTAAAAGTCAAGATAGAGGTATAAATTTTAGGGGTAATTATTAACTCTGAACCAAACTTTAAATCACATATTAACCAGATTACTAGGTCTGCATTTTTTTAACTTAAGGAATATAACAAAAACTTAGACCTCTTATAACATTACAAGACCTTGAAAAAATTGTACACATTTTTGTTTTCAGTCAACTAGATTACTCTAATGCTCTCCTAACAGGACCATCTAAGAAAGACATCAATCAGCTGAAATTACTGCAGAATGTAGCAGCCAGAATCTTAATTAGGTAAAGAAAGTCTGAGCACATCTCACCAGTTTTAGCATCGTTACATTGGTTTCGTGTGCCGTTCATAATTGACTTTAAAATACTGCTAATGGATTATAAAGCCTGAAACAATCTTGTTCCGTCCAATATTTTGGAATGCCTATCCCCCTACACCCCAAGACGTAACCTTAGATCTTTGAATGGAGGAGCCAAAATTAAAAGAAGTGAGGAGGTGGCCTTTTGCTATTATGCATCCAAAATCTGGAATATTTTACTGAATGAAATTCAGCAGTCTAGTACTGTGGATCATTTTAAAAAACTGCTAAAAACCCATTATTTTAATATGGCTTTTTTGTAGTTACATTTTAGCAGTACATTCAGATTCATTGTTTTTGTTTTTTTTTGTACTCCTGGCCAACTGGGCTTACCTTTTTCCTTTAGAAACTTATTCTTTAATATTATTGCCTAATCATCTTTTTCACTTCATATAACTATTTTTTTTTGTTGTTTTGTAAAGCACTTTGACCTACATTGCTTTTATGATAATGTGCTATGTAAATAAATGTTGATCTTGTTATTGTTGCTGCTAACGGTCATCTTTAGTAATTTTGTGTTTTTCTTTGGATATGCTAGTTTTTTTCTCTGACAAACCAAAGATGTGCAGCTTAAGTTAACTGGTGACTCTAAATTGGCCTGGGGAGTGTGAGTATACACCACAATGGACCATTGTTCCATCTGGGACTGTTTCCTGCCTTTTACACAGTGCTACCAGCATAGGTTTTCTGTTGCCCTAAACCTTGTTTGACTTAAGAAGAGTGGAAAATGGAAGGATGGATGGTTCATTCTGTGTAAACCTAAATTATCAGCATGTTGATGCTGTGAAGCAAACAAAATTGCAAAAGCTTTTGATTGTCAAACATTCAGCTTTATAACCCAAAAATATAATATGGAAAGCAGTCTAGGTTGTGCTACTGTTGGTTTTAAACAGGTTAAATTCACTGATGACTCTAAATTGCCCCTGTATGAGTCAGTTTGATCTCAATGTTATTTTGGCCAGCTATGACCATATATTAGGCTAACTGAGAACAGAAAATGGACAAAGGAATGAATAATTATGATCCGAAATGCTCACATACAAAGAATGCAGTTCATGAGACAACATATTTATTCCAAGAAGAAAAAAAATACAGACTTATTGAGTCATTAAATTGACTCATTAGCTGCACCCATTTTGTCGTCAATGAACTTGTCAGAGTGGCCCGATGTACATCTGATGAAGCTTTGTCTTAGAATGGCATTCCATTCCATCTGTAGGACTCGCATGAAAGGATGGTAATTTAAGAAGCTGAATCATTTAAAAAGGCTGTAACATCCTTTCAGCAAATGCTACCTAACGCTTTGCGTCTAGGGAAAATTGCCCAACTACCACTCTATCAAACGTGATCGTCTCACTGACTAAGACTAAAGCACTTTTCTCTGTGTGCACCCACTCTTCCTTTCTGTTTTTCCACATTAAATGGTGGATTGCAGCCGACACGGGTGACAACAAATAGTATTTCAAAGCAAAACCATCATCATGTGCGACTTTTTTGCTTGCTGGCTACAAGGGCACAAATAAGTGGCTGCAGATTCTACCGTTCAACATGGTCTTTATAGCAAAGAAAGTAAGGAAAAAGCCTCTCAATAGCAGGGACAAAAATAATCTTTATGAGAAAAAAGAAGCCTTTTGCAGGATTATGATTACTGCAGGATAATCTTTGGGAAAGGCCACAAGATTGCATTTCTTTTGTGTGCAGCACTTTAGGAGCCTCAAAGTCGGTAGTGGCAGATTTCAGTGTGGTTTTTTTTGTCACAGACAGCTAGTCTCTAACCCTGGGAGCTGCTGCATTTGTCAGCAAACAACAGTAATGTACTGGTAGTCTGTGGAAATGTTCTGGAAGCAATAGGTAGACACATCACTACTTAACTGAAGAAAAATATGCCTGGTTTATTCTGCTCTTCTGTTAATTTGTTAATTTGCTTCAATCAATATGTACATTTTTCATCCCAGAGTGACAGTTAAGCTTTTTCTTTCACAATATTTTAGCTTCCACAATATATTTTTTCCACATAATACAAGATTTGATTTTCACAATGCAGTTTTATGTTTCCCCTTTTCCACCTATTCCTGTTTTTAAGCTATTTTTGCTTAAGAAAAATGCATCTATTAAAAATGGATGGATGGTTAATTTTTTTTTCAAAAAAGATATTAAAAGTTTTCATTTTCAGAATTAGTGTTCCCTGAAGGGGTCTATATAACACACAAGGTTCTGTTTTTTTAATGTTGAGAATTTGATAGGACAAGCCATTCTGTTCAGTCTTTTTAGCTAAATTGTCTCAAATAGGGCATTTAAAATTAGATGTTTTTATGCAGTTTATATTAACTTAATTTATCAGTCAGGGCCTTGCAGTCATCCCTCAGAAATATACTTTGAACCATCATAGTAGCAAGGACTAATTAAGGGAGCAAGCAGTGTAATGCACAAATGAAGATCAATGAGATGCAGAAATCCTGCCTTAAACTGATAAATCTGGAACTGTATGGATTATGATATGTTTTATTTTATGCCACAGAGCAAGTAAGATGACATGATGGTATTGTGATAAATGCTACTGTATCTCAGCTCCAAGAACCTGGGTTTAACTCCTAGCTGTGTGGAAATTGCACTTTAACATTTTACATCAGTATATATTTTTTTCTAGGTGCTTTTTTTTGTTGTTTACTCTGTATCAAACATTGTACATCACACTGGTTGTTAATGTTAAATTATACTGTTAAATGAACCCAGCATGATTAAGTGCAGTTTTATGCATTATGTGTGTAATTTGTGAATACTGGTTCCCCATCTTCAACTAATTCCTGTCTTGTGCCCATACCCATTGGTCAATGCTGTGGATCCTCGTCAGGCATGAAAGTAGGGAAGCAAATATTTATCCATTTTCTTAAACTGCTTTTTCCAGCATAGGATCAAAGGGTGCCATCGACTTTCCCCATGGCATCGGATAAATATATAGGGCCAGTAAGTGTTACGGGCAAAAGGAGAACATTGTCCTTTCTGGCTTACCTGTGTTTGACTTCAAAATTAATTTAGCACAGTTTGGAAAAAAAGATTTTATTTAGCCATTACCAAATATGCATCCATTTTATTATAAGTGCAGTCATACTCAAGGCCATTTAAACAGAGATCCAGCCAAGGCTAGCACGTTTTGTGACTTGTGCACCATAAGATTTATATTCATTGTAGTATGTTGTGACCTTTACTATACAGAAGATATTTCACAAATCAAAGATGACACTGCAGGCCTTGTATTCCTCTTTTGGGTGACTATGTGGACTTTAATGTTGTGAAATGACTGGAATAAATGTGAAATTTATGACATGATTATTTCATTCATTTTAAAACTGGACACTTAAACATTGTTTTGAAACTGCCTAAAACAATTGCTTTTCAAAGCCAATCTGAATTTCCTTAAATAAAAGGCCTCTTTAACCAGACATATTACATTGTTAGTCAAACACATCTGTCACTTTTGAAAGAAAAGCTTTTGTTCTTTTGGTACAAAAATAGCAATTGGTTCATTACTACTACTGTTATTACTATTATTTTTCAAATGTACATTCTTAAAAGATACATTGAAATTTCAAGAGACATCTGGCTAAAATGGTAAAGATATCTCTAAACTATGATTATATATTATATCACATACAGATTGCAGCTGATGTGTGGTGGATATGTTTTTATGAGAATTTTGGATTAACAAATATGAAATTAATTGACAGAAACTACTCTAAGCATTTGTTTTTGCCACTTGATAAAAAAAATTGAAAGACATGTTTGCCTTAAATTCTACAAATACAGATCTCAACATTAACCCATTGTAAATCCACAGCTGTTCTTCCACAGACATGCTTTAATAAATTAATTCCGTCTGCACATTACATATACAGTATTACACATAAGAGACAAAGAACAGGATTGTTAATCTCTGGGTAAATCCCAGAAAAAAAATGGAAAAAAAAACATATTTTGCTGCTGAATTAATTCTACTCCAAAACCAGAAGTGATGGCATACATGGACCCACAAGATGTATAAAGGCGCTCATTAATCTCTTTTATAATAATTTGACTTATAAGAACTATATAAGGTACAATTTTAGGCTTTAGAATTAAGTGTCCTAGGAGGGATGTATCTGTCAAAAGATATGATGGGGTGCCAGGCCTTTGCTGGACATACTCACACACACACACCCATGTGTAGACAATCAACTGCAAGTGCTAGGAATGTGGGGAAAAACTGAAAAAAGTCCATTAAGGAATCGGGGACATGTTCTGCTTCCATGCATGTTGGGCATGTGCTGGTAACTCTAACCCCTGTGTCACACCCACAAATATGTGTTTTAACCAACTATTCTTTACATAAATGACTTCTGTAGTAATAGCCATCTGTAACGTTGCATTGCATTATCTTTCTGTATATACAATAACATTTCAAGAATGTGTATATTCTACATATTTGTATAGTATTTACATTCATTATTAAGACCATATTTATATCTTATGGCAGACAGCCGAGGCTTTTAACCACCTGGGACATCTTTTGATGTTGAGGAACCTGGTGTAGAGAAAATGCACAGGGCATTATCGCCCCCAGAGTGCACAGGGACTCATGGGAGTTGGAGCTTGGCACAGCTCTGTTGTGTTCCATGAGTGCCACCAGGGGGTGCGGCAGGGACTGCAGAGTCCTGTTCCACTGGGCTTCCACTTCGCCTGGAAGTGCTTTCAGAACATGTTAATGGACCACCAGAAGTGCTCCCATGTGTAGGATAAAAGGAGACAACTACCACTGCTCCAAGAGCTAGAGTCATTAGGTCAAGGACAAAGCTTGCTGGATGAGGAGTTGTGCCGGAGAGTAAGAGGATGAGAGAAGATGTAGAGAGGAAGACAAAGTGTTGTGTGTTTAGTTAGGGCTTAGAAAGCGTTTAACACTGAATAAAGCCTGTGTGTTGTGCTGGACTTGTGTCTGCGTCTGCCTGTGTCGGGTTTGAGGAGCTGGTGCACCCCTTGCAGGCCACATTTTTTACACATACATTTCTTGAGTGAGTAAAAAATATTTTTTTCTTAATTGGTTCGATGGAACCACAAATTCAACTGTATGTTCTGGCCATTTGATTGAATTTGTTACTGTCATATTTGATATTTTTGTTTGATAAAGCTCTTGTTTGGATGCAATAGTGTCAAAGCAGGACAATACATGATTAAACTCCAAAGACTGAGGATTAGCTATTTTCTTATAGCTTTTTTCCTTCTTTGTTTCCTTCGTAGACCTAATTTGCTCTTGTTTAGTAACCATATTCAGTCCTGTACTGACAAGGGGATGTCATGATTCTTATCAGTCTTTTGCCAGCACAGTTTACTGTTCTTATTTTTAAACTTTGTAGATTATCAAACCTTTTTCTTGGGTCTGACAAGTATGTCACAGGTCATCACTGTGTGATCAGTGAATAGAGGAGCACTGTACAGTACCTTCCTTCATTTTATCTTGGTGACACATATTCAAGTCAGTATTCAATGAGCTTCTCAACCCCCTAGAAATCTTTCTATGGAGCTGCAGTTTTTTACTTATGTAGCTGCAAGCATTTACTCTTTTATACAGTATACGTCAATCTCTATCGATTTCATACCTGGAGAAAATAATGGAAATAAAAGTATATGCCATGTATTACATTAAAATGCATCTGTTCTGATGAGTGCCAATACTATCCATTTACAATATAGATAGATAGATAGATAGATAGATAGATAGATAGATAGATAGATAGATAGATAGATAGATAGATAAATGATTGATTGATTGATTGATTTAGTGTCACTCTGGTAAATCATCTCAATTTTCTGAATTAAGTTATTCAGCTCATTCCCTAAGCTAGAGTTAGAGCCACACAGATCAGTGTAGAACAGTACCCACCATTAGAAACTGGTAGCCCCCCCTACATATCAATCTACTGTTAACTACTTAGGTAAACGCTCAAGTATTCATAGTTTGCTTGACCGTCCCCTCTATAATGACTGGTCTTGGGGGATATTTGGCACACCAGCATTCTAATACTAACTGATTTATCTTGGTAATTTTCAATAGCATTTTTTTAGCAAATAACATTTTTGAATACTTTTCATCCCCCTTATCATCTTTGTTATCAATGTAAAGTAAAATTGAGGAGTCATCTGAAAATTTACATAGGTGCAATAAATTTGAGTTTTACTTAAAGTCAAATGAAAATAAAATAACTGAGATAAAAATGAAAAATTAAACTTAGCTTGCAAATAATTTAAAATGAAAGGCTTAAAAGAAATAATCTGTGTAGGGTATGGGCATGGTTTCTAAATGTGGGTTTTCCAGATACTGTGTCTGCAAATGATCATTTAATATTAAGATTCTATCTTTTCATTTACCCATCTATTTTTGAACATAGTTCAGTTCAGAGAAAAGGGGACAGAGAACCATACACTAAAACTAAAAGTGGACATGGTTACTGATTTTGGCAGATGGCACTGCATATGACTTCATGCTAGTGTAGGTGAACATCATATCAAAGAAACAAACAAGAGGACATGAAAAGCAGGAGAAGATTTTTATCAGAGGACACTACATCCTAAACATATGTAAATATGATTATGGCAGACAATGCAGATAAATCCAACTAAAGCTAAAGACTTTTTGCTTTCAACAAGAAAAAGACTGCCAGATCCTTTTTTTTGACATAGAACTAGGCTGTGCAACATCTATTTGGCCTTGCACCATCTGCTTTTGATAGTAACATTCTCAAATAAAACATAATATTCAGAAAAGCTGCTGAAGCATTGCAAGGTCACTGAGGTTCAAGAGCCAGTCCTTTCAGTATGCAGCAGGAGCCAAACTCGTGGACCATGCACTAGTCCATTGCATGCATCATTCAGGTACACAGGTTCACTTAGAGATGGCTAATTTAAAAGCACTTCCTTTAACCTAAAATGTGCAACGTTGGGAATGTATGAAAGAAAACTGGATTTCCAAAGAAAAAAACACCCACAAATGTGGAGAATGTGCAAACTTTACCCAGATCGTAACACTGTTTGCACCAGGGGATCATAAGGCAGCAGCACTATCCACTTTCCTGTTATCTTCCAAACATGTATGTTAACAAAGAGAGTCACGCTGCACACAATGTATTCTACTCACAAGAGGATTGTTATTTTTCTCTTAAGGGAGATTAAGACCAATTCCAAAGTTGTACAAAGTAAATTGTTATTATACTGCAATTGATGATATACTTAATGAATAAAAATGCAGCTGCAGGAAACTCAACAAAATCAGCAAGCTCATGACCATCTTAAAGCACCCTTATGACATATATAGACTTACCATTTATTTACTGCTTATTTTCTTTAATAAGGAATAATAAATTATAACAGAAGATATATTTAAATATATCTTAAATTTAAATTGGGGTAATGTTTCCTTCAGGTTTTCAGACTTAACACTCTATTTTCTAATTTCATCACATTCTCAAATAAATTTATTTCTATATCATAGGGACCACAGCCAATACCAGACACACTTGGCTTCAGACAGAAACCCCCATTGACAGGGAGTCAATCCTTTAGAAAGCCTACTCACATACACACTCAGCTTCACACCAGAGGCAGCATCAGAATCTAAATTTCACATCTTTGAAGATAAGGAAAAGCCGGAGCACCTGGATGAAAATCCACTTGGATACAGAGAGAACATGCAAAAATAAAAAAAATAAATAAATATATATATATACTCATATATACTGTATATATATATACTGTATATATATACAGTGGTGTGAAAAACTATTTGCCCCCTTCCTGATTTCTTATTCTTTTGCATGTTTGTCACACAAAATGTTTCTGATCATCAAACACATTTAACCATTAGTCAAATATAACACAAGTAAACACAAAATGCAATTTTTAAATGATGGTTTTATTATTTAGGGAGAAAAAAATCCAAACCTACATGGCCCTGTGTGAAAAAGTAATTGCCCCTGAACCTAATAACTGGTTGGGCCACCCTTAGCAGCAATAACTGCAACCAAGCGTTTGCGATAACTTGCAATGAGTCTTTTACAGCTCTAAAGGAATTTTGACCCACTCATCTTTGCAGAATTATTGTAATTCAGCTTTATGTGAGGGTTTTCTAGCATGAACCGCCTTTTTAAGGTCATGCCATAGCATCTCAATTGGATTCAGGTCAGGACTTTGACTAGGCCACTCCAAAGTCTTCATTTTGTTGTTCTTCAGCCATTCAGGGGTGGATTTGCTGGTGTGTTTTGGGTCATTGTCCTGTTGCAGCACCCAAGATCGCTTCAGCTTGAGTGGACGAACAGATGGCCGGACATTCTCCTTCAGGATTTTTGGTAGACAGTAGAATTCATGGTTCCATCTATCACAGCAAGCCTTCCAGGTCCTGAAGCAGCAAAACAACCCCAGACCATCACACTACCACCACCATATTTTACTGTTGGTATGATGTTCTTTTCTGAAATGCTGTGTTCCTTTTACGCCAGATGTAACGGACATTTGCCTTCCAAAAAGTTCAACTTTTGTCTCATCAGTCCACAAGGTATTTTCCCAAAAGTCTTTGCAATCATTGAGATGTTTCTTAGCAAAATTGAGACGAGCCCTAATGTTCTTTTTGCTTAACAGTGGTTTGCATCTTGAAAATCTGCCATGCAGGCCGTTTTTGCACAGTCTCTTTCTTATAGTGGAGTCGTGAACACTGACCTTAATTGAGGCAAGTGAGGCCTGCAGTTCTTTAGATGTTGTCCTGGGGTCTTTTGTGACCTCTCGGATGAGTCGTCTCTGCGCTCGTGGGGTAATTTTTGTCGGCCGGCCACTCCTGGGAAGGTTCACCACTGCTCCATGTTTTTGCCATTTGTGGATAATGGCTCTTACTGTGGTTTGCTGGAGTCCTAAAGCTTTAGAAATGGCTTTATAACCTTTACCAGACTGATAGATCTCAATTACTTCTGTTCTCATTTGTTCCTGAATTTCTTTGGATCTTGGCATGATGTCTAGCTTTTGAGGTGCTTTTGGTCTACTTCTCTGTGTCAGGCAGCTCCTGTTTAAGTGATTTCTTGATTGAAACAGGTGTGGCAGTAATCAGGCCTGGGGTGGCTACGGAAATTGAACTCAGGTGTGATACACCACAGTTAGGTTATTTTTAACAAGGGGCAATTACTTTTTCACACAGGGCCATGTAGGTTTGGATTTTTTCTCCCTAAATAATAAAAACCATCATTTAAAAACTGCATTTTGTGTTTACTTGTGTTATATTTGACTAATGGTTAAATGTGTTTGATGATCAGAAACATTTTGTGTGACAAACATGGAAAAGAATAAGAAATCAGGAAGGGGGCAAATAGTTTTTCACACCACTGTATATATATATATATATAGATATATATATATATAGATATATATATATATAGATATATATATATATATATATATATATATGTGTGTATAGATAGATAGATATGGCTCGCGACCAGGGATGGGTTTAGATCCCCAGGTGCTGGGTCTGTAAGGTAGCAGAAGCATAGTGATGCGCCCATGTTTCAACAAAGCAGGTATTTAATTAAAAAGATGCCTCAGAAAATCTTTTACTTCCCCATTTATAGATGAGGCCCTATAGAACATTGTTCTAAATGTTATTGGATGCCACATGTATGCTCATTGGACTTTGTACTTGTTTATCAATATTGATCATGTTTCTCTTTTCTCTTTAAATGAGAATAAAATAAACCAGTTTAATAAAACTGAATCAGAGATTTAAATGCACAGGTATTCAAGCTGTCTAGTCACTGCTTAAATATTCTGAATTCCACTAATCAGAAAAAAGGAAACCTCTGGACATCTTTGGAGCCTGGAGAGTATATGATTAAATTAATGAACAAATTAGTACAGCGCTGAGTGAAGAAAAATGAAAAAGAGTAACCTGTATAGAAAAATTAGAGCTAGATGGCCACCTTAGATTTATGTTTTAAGTTTTGTTTATGCAGAGTACAATTTTCAGTATTCAATCTGCATTTACTGTCCACGCCTATTAACTGATACATATCAAGTATGTGTAAAAGACTTAAGAGGAGACAGCATAAAGGTTTGGGGTTTGCCGGCCCAGGTTTGCATGGGACATCCACTGAAGTGCAGCGTGATCAGTAACGAGAGTGAATTCGCGACCCAGCAGGTAATAATGGAGATGGGTCACTGCCCACTTAATGGCCAAGGCCTCCCTCTCCACTGCCGCGTACCGGGTCTCCCGGTCCATCAGTTTCCGGCTTAGGTACATTACAGGGTGTTCGACACCATCGACGCTTTGGCTCAACACGGCGCCCAGGCCTGTGTCCGAAGCGTCGGTCTGGAGAATAAAAGGTAGCCCAAAATCGGGCGTCCTCAATACAGGTGCCGACGTTAGGGCCTTCTTTAGGTCAGCCTTGTCGGTCCACACCACGTATAAGGGAGCGCCCTTCTTTGTTAAATTGGTCAAGGGTGCTGCTCTTTCGGAGAAACGGGGAACGAACCAGCGGTAGTACCCCGCTAGCTCCAAGAAAGCCTGCACCTGTCTCTTGGTATTCGGACGGGGCCATTCCAAGATGTCTTTAACTTTTGAACACTGTGGTCTCACCTGTCCCCGTCCCACGAGGTAGCCTAAATACTTGGCCTCCTTTAAGCCAAAAAAACATTTCTGAGGGTTTATGCGGAGGCCGGCCTTTGGAGACCTGATTCAGACATCTAAAGTCATTACAGAACCTCCAGGACCCGTCTGGCTTGGAAACAAGGACGATAGGGCTGGACCAGGGGCTATGGCTCTCCTCAATAATGTCCATGTCCAACATTTGTTGCACCTCTAATTCCACTTCCGTGCGTTTTGCCTCCGGGAGTCTATAAAGCCTCTCCCGGACGATTACACCAGGGTCCGTGACTATGTCATGCGCAATGAGCGAGGTCCGGCCAGGTTGACTCGCTCACTACTTTGGGGACGGCTCGGAGTGCCTGGGTTAACTCCTACCGCTGCTTGGGGTTTAGCTCTTCACCGAGGTTAAGGGCAGCCGTGCATGCGAAGAGGGAGAGGGATCTACGGGAGCCGGGAATCTCCTCCCTGTCTTTCCAAGGTTTTAATAAGTTTACATGATAGATCCTCTCGCTCGGTCGACGATTGGGCTGTTTCACCAAATAGTCGACGAGTCCTTTTCTTTCCTTAACCTCGTAAGGCCCTTGCCAGTGAGCGAGCAACTTGGAGTGGGAGGTAGCAACGGGCACCATAACTCGGTCCCCTGGGCGGAACTCCCTGAGGACGGAGTTGCGATTGTAACACCGGGCCTGCGCTGCCTGCGCACGAGTCACGTATTCTTTTAGGAGGGGTCTAATTTTTGTGAGCCTGTCGCGCAGTTGCGCTACATACTCTAATATGTTAGAGGAGGGAAGGGCCTCAGCCTCCCAGCCCTCTTTTAGGATGTCCAAAATGCCTCGGGGTTGTCGCCCATACAACAATTCAAACGGGGAGAAGCCCGTAGAGGCCTGAGGTACCTCCCGATAAGCAAAAAGCACGAGCAGGAGGAGCTGACCCCAGTTCCTGCCGTCCACGCTGACTACCTTGCGGAGCATCTGCTTAAGCGTCTGGTTAAATCGTTCCACCAGCCCGTCTGTCTGCAGGTGATAGACAGACGCTTTCAGGTGCTTTATTCTCAGTAATTTGGCCACCTCCCTGAACGTATCCGAGGTAAAGGGCGTACCCTGGTCCGTGAGGACTTCTTTGGGTATGCCCACTCTGGAAAATAAACTAACTAATTCCCGTGCGATGCTTTTAGTGTTAGCGGAGCGCAGGGGAACTGCCTCTGGGTATCAGGTGGCGTAATCCACCATGACGAATATGTATTTATGGCCACGGGTTGAGGGCTCCAAGGGTCCTACTAAGTCGACCTCCTATTCTAACAAAAGTAACATCGATCAGGGGAATAGGGACGAGAGGAGCGCGGTCCCTTCTAGGAATCTGGCGGGTCTGACACTCCATGGGTGCCGCCACGGTGTTCAGGGGACAGGTTGGCAGCAGATGGCCGGTCTCCCTGCACTTGTAACAGCGCAGGGAGGCCGGCTTTTCTTTAGGCCTTGACGGCGCTTCCGCAGCGCGTCGAGGGGGCTCGGGGTGGCCGCCCGCCCTGTTGGTTCCCACGAGCTGACCTTTCTGACCCCCCGACTCGGAGAACCGCGAGCTGATGCTCGAGGACTTCAAGGAGACCCGACATATCCTTATAAGGATGCCGCCGGACCTGCTGGGCGAGGGAACTGGGCATAGCGTTCACGAGGCCTTCACAGGCCACCTGCTCTACCACTTTCCGGGCCTGGGGTCCCTCTGGCCGTAGCCAGCGCCCCATCTTGCCCCAGAACTCGAAGGCCTGGGCACGGGCCGGCTTTTTGGGGTCAAATTGCCAGTTCCGCCACTCTGCCGCCTGCTGGCACGGCGTGATGCCGTAGCGGGCCAGGATCTCCGGTTTGAGGAGGCCGTAGTTCGCGGCCTCCTCCTCGGAAAGGTCATAATAGGCCCCCTGCGCGGGTCCCTTCAAGTAAGGCGCCAAAATGGACGCCCACTCGGACCGCTGCCACTCGTTCCGGGTGGCCTTCCGTTCAAAAATGCCCAAATAGGATTCGACGTCATCCGCATCAGTCATTGGTACCAAAGGCGGAGGCGTCAGTTTGGGCGGGTCTGGTCTTGCTCTACTTGCTTCTGCCAGCCTGGCCTTCGTAGCCTCCAACTCCCGGGTGGTTGCGGCTTGCGCTTGCTGCAGAGCTTGGAGTTGGGCATTCATCCCCTGCAGCACCGTATTCAGATCCTGTCCCTCAGTCATTTTCAGGGATCTTCTATCCTGCCGACTACGCCAGTGTAAAAGACTTAAGCAGAGACAGCATAAAGGTTTGGGGTTTGCCGGCCCCGTATATTGTAGACAATCCACAACGAAAAAACTGGTCAAAATTATAAACAAAACAGTTCATAAACGCGACACTGTATCATGGCGTCGGCGGCCATTTTATTAGGGAGGAGCCGGAAGTGGAGGAATGCTGGGAAGGACGTGAGGGAGAATGGGATTGATGACGTCAGGACAAGATGGCGGAGGAAGGGCGTAAGTACCGTACTGCGGTCAAAACCCGGCTTATGGTGGCGGAGCGTCCTTTTTCCTATGAGGAAGCAGAGGGAGAAAGTTAGTACCCCGCCATTCCCTGCAGGCGAATGTGTTCCCAGGTGCGTTAAAATCCGTCCTCCTACTCGCGCATGCGTGACATATGGTACATTAGCTAAAGTAAAAGTTAGAACTGTGTTTTCTTCTTACAGGTACGGTATATTTTATTAGGTGGTTGCAGGAGTCATACCAGCTTTACAGGCTTGACTGCACCTCCATGACACTTTGCCAACAAAGTTGAATAACTTAATCTATGGATTACCTATGACAGTAGTTCTCAACCTGTGGGACGGGCCCGCCTAGGGGGGCACGAAGTAACAAAAAGGGGGGCGCGAAGATGTGAAAAAAAGAAAACAAGCATCAAAAGTATGAAAAAAACAATTAACTTAAACTACATTCTGATACTAGAACAATAAATATAAAGTTAGATAAATGTCAACATTTCAAAAAAATGTTAGGGGGGGCGCGATTAAAACTGTTATGAAAACTCAGGTCGCAAATACTTAAAGGTTGAGAAACGCTGACCTATGGAAAATAACTGCTTGTATTTCATGGAATGGATTTATGCCTTGATCTTAACAAGTAAATTATCTGCATACAGCAAGACCTTACTCAGAAAAGAAGCCTGTTTGTACTAAAGTAATTTGACATTTTTATTTTAAAAAATTTTAATTTAACAATTTACTTGAAAATAATTTTAAGGCAGATATCTTAAAGATCAAAAGATGTCACTTGTCTTAGCTGTTTTTGGATTCAGGATGCCTTTATAGTTATGTTTTTATCTTGTTTAGGGATGCATTACAGGTCAAACGATAAAGGTTTAACTGCTTGTTTGAAGTTTTAAACCTAGTCTAGTAATTTCAATTTAAACTAGAGTGTGACAACTGGGGCCACAATCTGAGATCAAAGCTTTTCTTTGGTTTTAGGGCCAATTCTGTTTCTTGCTAAATGCTGCTGAAATATAGATGTTGATGCCTGGACAGTTTAGTGTTTCATCTTCCTGGGCAATACCATAAGGAAGTCATTAATAATGTCAGAGAGCATTAGTGATACTGCGGAAAGATAATTGGACATGAAGGAACAACTGGCAGCACCTGAATGCAGCCATTTACACCACCTGAGGATATTTGAAGGAGGATAAATATAGCTCATACCTGTGGGGTTTATTGCAGTAATTCACCATGACTGCTGCATAGCACACAAATGATAGCACTTGCAGTGCTCTTTTGTGAGCTGTTTGTTATCCTTTCTTCATTTTTAGAAGTTGAAATTCTCAAAAGAAAGTATTCAGTGCTATATTAGATAGATTAAAATAAAAAAAATAGTTGACATAAACAGAAACTTGTACTATTGATATTTTTTTTATCTGACTGACTGGGTTTGTTAACTTTTGGAAATGATGACAAAGCATCACAACATTGAGATATACTGTCTCTCACTCCCAATAGACTGTTCAAATTTTTGCATGGTCACTCGTTGTGCATGAGTATAGGAGTCTGTCTGATGGTGCAGAGTGGATTGTTCAGGATTCAGGCACCTGATGCTACCAGGAAAAGTGCTGTTTTCTTTGCAATTCTAATTGAATACATTTATGGCTGTCAGTCTACTGAAGCCAGTATCACAAGAGCCCAGTCTTGCTAAAGAATATGAAAGGAACTCATCCTGGGTGGAAGAATTGAGGAAACATGCCATCAGTTTTCAGAGACACCAGTTAACCTGGTGTGGTGTTTATGACTTTAAACTTCAAATCCAGAGGTAGTGAGTTCAAATCTTGTCACTAACACTAAGTGACTATGAACACATCATTTCAACTGCCTAACTGAAAAAAACAAAGAAATGTAACCAATTGTATCTCAGATGTTGTAAGTTGCATTGGATAAAGGTGTCAGTCAAGTAAGAAAAATGTCTTGGGTCATGGCAGTAGCTAGATCAGGGGTGGGCAAAACGTTTGACTCAGGGGCCACATTGACTTTTAAAATTTGACAGACGAGTTGGGCCAGCACTAGATGCATACATATCAAACATAAACATAAAAAAGGCATTACAGTGTTAATATTTACATTCACTTTTTAGTGAGAACAGTGTTGTTGATCACCCTTTTTTGCCAGTGCAACAAAGTCTGGTGTTAGTTTTGTTGTGGCAATTCTCAGAACAGATCTAAGGTGTTCATTGCTCAACTGGGATCTGTGGGGTGCTTTGTTGGTGTTCATCTCACTAAAAGTCTGTGCACACACATATGTAGAGCCAAATAACACCAGCATCCTCTGTGCCATCTTCTGGATGTTTGGAAATTAACAAATTGCTTAATGAAGCGTAAAACACATCCAGTTTAAGAGAGTTGAACTTCTCCTTTAAGACTGTGTCACATTGGAGATCAATCAGTTCCAACTGCAACTCCTGTGGCGCCGTTTCAGGGTCCTGTGTGAAGAGACATGACACCAGCTGAAGTGACTTGTAAATTTTTCCAAAATCAGAGAACCGATGGCAGAATTCTCCATGTAGGTCGTACAGTGATTTCCTGTATTTTTTCACAAGTCGAGGGGCCCAATTCAGAGTAGCCAGTTTGGGGAAATGAACGAATGAGTTGTTTGACATTTGCTTTGAGAATAAAGCTAGCTTGGTTTTGAAGGCTCTGACGTTTGTATACATTTCATGCACAAACTGGTCTTTCCCTTGTAACTTCACATTCAGCTCATTTATGTGTGTCAGTATGTCCATAGCAAAAGCTAAATCACAAAGCCAATCCGTGTCACTCAGCTCAGGAAAATCATCAGCTTTCTCAAGTAGCTCCAAAAATGAGATAATCTCCTATTTGAGCTCCCCCACTCGTCGACATACTTTCCCCAAACTTAAACAGCGGAATTGGAGTGGTAAAGCAAGTCCTGGTGATCAGCGTCAATTTCTTTAAGAAACTTAATAAACTGACGATGCTGAAGTCCCCTCGCTTGAATAAAGTTAATGAGTTTTACAACTGGCTTCACTACGTAGTCAAGCTGCAATACGGATTTACACAGTGCTTCAAGGTGGATTAGGCAGTGTAAGAAAATTACCTCCTGCTCAGAATTGTCTTCCTTCACCCTCTCCTAGATTCTTTTGAGCAACCCAACGTTTTTTCCAGTCAGATTTGGCGATCCATCTGAGGTAACGTTGGCGAGCGTACTTCAAGGTAGCTTGTGCCTATTAATGACCCCCGACATGCTGTCATACAAGTCCTCTCCCTGCATTTTCCCCTTTAGGGATTCCATGGCCAAAAACTCCTCCATTATCTCAAAATTGTCATTAATCCCTCTGATAAAAATTAAAAGCTGAGCGGGTTCCTTTATGTCATTACTTTCGTCCAGTGCCAAGGAATATAATGTAAATGACTCCGCTTTTTTGTTTAACTTGCTAGCTAAGTCTTCGTCAATTAACTCAACATGGTGAGTCTGTGTTCTGCGTGATAAGCTAATTTTTTTAAATTTGTTCTTGCTCTCAGGACACAAGACACCTGCTGTCTCTAACATGCACTCTTTGAGAAACTCCCCTTCGGAGAAAGGCTTGCTGGTCTTTGCTAATTTGAATGCCAGCACATAACTTGCCTTCGTGCTTGATTCTTGGATGGCAGTTTGTCAGATAAAGGTGTTTTGCTGAGCCTGCAAACTAGCTGCCAACCTCTGAGCGGTAGCCATCCGTTGTTGCATTGACTGGTTGTTAGCGTAATTAGCATGCTTGGTTGAAAAGTGACGGCTGATGTTGTATTCGTTTAAAACCACAACGGTTTCTTGGCAAATAAGACATACAGCCTTTGACCGGACTTCAGTGAAAAGGCATTTAGTTGTCCATTCCTTATTAAACACTCGGCACTTACTGTCGACTTTTCTTTTCTTTGGCCCACACATTGTTGCAGATGAGTTCAGAGCAGTAACAGAGTAATAACAGAGAGTATCCCGGGCTCTGCAAAATCAAGTCAATGTATCACTGCGCCTAATGCGCCACCTGGTGGAGCGCCAGGCATTACAGGACAAGGTCAAATGAATGCAGTCATAATTATAATATGATTTGATTTGGGCAATTTTGTACCAATCTTCGGCGGGCCGGATTATAAAGACCAACGGGCCGGATGTGGCCCGCGGGCTGTAGTTTGCCCACCCCTGAGCTAGATCATCTAGGAAAAGGCATACACATCTTGTGAAGGCTGAGCAGTTGTTTTCAACATTAATTTTCACCAGTTTTTCCTTCGATAGATACACACTGACCCTGTCTCTTTCGTAATGCCTAAAGATGCTTAATGCTTTTCAATGCATTATTGGTAAAATTTGTGAATATGTTATACTGCAAATGGTTAAAGTATCATTATTTTTTCACTAGTTTCTGTTTACTCATTTTGATACTTGTTGACCAAATGGGCAAAATGACACTCAAATTGTTTTATGAATAGCAAAATCTTTCAGTTCTTATATTCAATTTCTGTATCTTTTTTCTGTCACCGTCTTTGTTTTCCACTTTTTCTATCATTGCTGATTTTTATAGAAATCCAAGATTTCTAACAATGAAGTTTTAGTTTGACTTCACAATGGATGACTTCAGCGTACAAAATTTATTTAATGCGATTTAAAACTTAGTGATATTTCCACCGTAGACTCCCTGCTATGTGTAGTAATCTGCAGCTCTATAATTTCATACCTCAGGTTTGTTTTGCTATGCTTGTCCCACTCCTCTAAATATATTCTAGTGCAGTTCAGACTTCAGTGTACTTTCTGTGAATTAAATTTTCCTCTTAGTGTTTGTCATAGCTTTTCTTCCTGGGAGATATCTTGTATTTTTGTGGCTTTATTTTTGCTTCATGTGGAGGTTTGGGTCCAGGAATATTTCATTTTCTTCTTCATTATCTGTTTCCACATGCCTCATGGCCTAGTTTAACATAATCTCATTCTTGCTTATTGATAGAAGGAAAATGAGATTTGTATTATTTCTGATACCATCTCAATGAGAACATTCAGACTTGGTTCATTTTAGGTATTACAGTTTTGTCTGCATCATATGTTAAGACTAAAGACTTTTTTCCTTCAATGATTTTAATTCCATGTTTTTTCCTAAAATTCTGAATGTAGTGTATAAAATATTTCTAGCCCGAGACTGCAAATGTTTAAATAGGCATATTGACTGAAAGCTTAGTATGCTACCTCTGTATTGTGCCTAACTAACTTTTCCAGGTTTATACAGCTGGCTGATATGATTAGCTCTTTCTTCATTCCAGAATGACTTCTGTTCTAGCAGGTGTGTTTTGTGTTATTGCAGTGTTGCTCTTTTCAACTATTACTATTTGATTTCTTTTATTCTTCATACTGGAATTTCAATGACAACCCATTCTTCTTTTATGCTACTCTAAGCTTGATTTTTCCATATGTGTGGCCATTGAATGCTCCATCTAAATAACAGATTACAGAATTTGGCCAATATATCTAATGTGAAAAGCCTTCAAATACTTATATATCACATTTTTACTTGAGGTAACAATCAGTAAACCTCTTCTGGCAAAGCAGTTCAGAAGGTTGATCCTATCTCTCTAGTAATGGGGTGATATGTAACACGTTGTAATGAAGCACTCAAAGAGAAAATTAGTGCCTTAGAAATAGTTAAATGGAGACAGATGCATTAGTTGTGAAATCAAATGAAAACACTTTACCTATTCAAAGGCCACACTGTTTTGACACAGTCCTTAACATTCATCCTGGTACTGTATATTGGGTTGAATAATTGCATTCATTTAATTTAACCATTTCTGTCATTTACCATAATAACTTGAAATACATTATTTTGATATTACAGTTCATGTACTGGACTATTTTACTTGGCGGTTTCATTTTGAGATTGGGAAATTTATAGCGCATTTGTGGGGCACTACTTGTCTCTGCATTTTAGATTTGGGGCTGGCAGAAACACATTTTAAGACATGCAGTTTGGTAAAGTAGCCTTCCATCTCTCAAATGAAAGAATGCATGTTGGACTGGATTAATTTGCATCTCATCTAAGATTGCTTCCTGTCTTGAGTAGAGAAAAGGTTTGAGCAGATAACGAAAATGAGGGAATGGATGAAAACGTTATGCAGTTTATTTCTGATGAGTGATTGTTATGTTGTGTGCTGTGATACAAATAATCCCATCATGTATTCACATGCCTGAATTTATCTTTTAGACAAACAAATGCCTAAGGCAACATAGTTATTTGATTCATTATTTATTGCATTTTATGTTGTGGTGCTCATACATTAATAAAAAAATTGTTTATGGACCTATCATTGTACCTTATTACTGCAAACATTTCCATATGTTTTTTGATACTTTGTTAGTTATTATTAAATTGAATACATTTTTACACCATACTTAGAAAGAACAGCTAAAATTTTATCCTTAAAGGGTACCATCATTAATCATTGTATGTCTGATTATTGTAGGACAGACAGCAAGAGTATCTCCTTCCTGCTAGGCATCTGTCTGGTTGATATCATGTAGCTTCAAGACTTCATAGTTTGAAAAGTAGCAAATTTCATACAAAGCAGGCCATTGGCAATCTTCTGCCTTAGCTGTGAAACTCTTACTGTGTCAAGATCTGAATTAAATAATTTATAATTAGCCTATAGTAAATGATAAAAAAATAATCGGCATCAACTAGATGACATTTTTCATGATCATGAGGTTTGGGTATTCCCAAAAGGGAAGAATCATTTACATGTTTATTTGGGCTTAGCTTGTTGGAGATGTGATAGTTTGACTGAAACAAGGCTAACAGATTAATCTCCCTCACCAAGATGCTTCAGTAAAAGTGCTCTTGGGGGTCATTGAAGAAACTACAGCTGTTAGAAAGGGGGGTGTACAGTTAGCTTCTTTTATTTGTAGTAAGGATTTACTTTCTGATAATGTATTAAATACAATTTTGTTTATTTTTTTAAATTATTTTTTAATATGAAACATGAGACGAGATCTTCCATTCTCTCTTTATAACTATTTGATCCATATTTGAACCTTAAAATTTTAATTTAAAAATGCCTGCCCTTTTGCACTCAGTCCATTTTAGTTCTATATTTGTAAGCAGCACACAACATCCTTTCTTTGTAAGAAAGTCTTTTTGTATGTAATATATTATTTATTATGCATTATGCTGTAACAGCTGTTTTTAATTAATTGCTTTAAATAACAGGATAAAAAGTAAGTTCAACAGACAAATCCTTTTGTAGATATATGCTGCAACAAAAACAGAATAGGTCTAAAAGTCAGTAAACCACTCTTTATAAGATCTGCTTGAGAGTATAAGCATATTAACAGCACAATCTGCCTATTCTTCTATTCATATTATTTGTTAAAATATTTGAAATTTCTGATCGCGATGAACATTCTGAAAATCTGTGTGGCAGCATCATTTAAAAAGTCTGTGCCAAAAAGAAACCCAGAAAAAAAGTGAAATTTTTGTTTAATGTGAATATCTAATTATTTTATTATGTGGTGTTCTCTATTCAGTATTCATTATATTCACGCTCCTTAGATAAACTTTATTGATACTCTTTGTCTCTCTTAAATGTCAGTGTGAGGCTTGCTTGATTAAAAAGTATCACTCAATAAGAAATGAGGAATACAAAAAAAGCCAAAATCTACTGTCAAACATCAATTTTCATTGTGCTTCATTAATGTTAATATGCTGTGTTCAATTTTCAGGTAGAATTGCCACAGCAAAAAACAAATGTCGCCTGTGTTTTTGTCAAAAAAAGTTATCCTTGTGCTCATCCATGCTTTGTCGATGCATCTAGAATTTTGCTATGCTAGTAGTAAGAACTTAGTTTTGCTTAATGCTTTCCCAATCCAAGTTATAATAACCTCAAGAATAATTTTAGAAAATACTCTCCTATTATTAATACAATTATAGATTATGTCCAAGTATAATTTGGAATAGGAGAAATAGTTAATCATCTATACATCTGTTGAGCATTAATTTTTTTTACTCATCGCTATTGATGACTTCTGTATTAGTTTTGCAGAGCTTCATTATTAATATTGATTTGGTTTAAATGTGTTCAATATATTAAAGAACTTTGGTGTTTACTAGTTGACTGTAGAGAAAGATATAAATCACCAATATTGAAATTTCAATAATAAAAAAAGCTACTAATTGAATATATTCACAGAGTATAAGAGACAGAAAGAGCTACCAGTACATTATGTGGTTTCATCCAACAATAAAGCTTAGAACAAGTCTGGCAAACTGTTTTTATTCATCACTTGTCCATGGTAGCTTGGGTAGCAGTGGCTGCATGTCATCAACAGAATGCTCCATCATTGGGTGCTCACATGACGAAACAATTAGGGTTGCACAATGTCTACAAAACATATGAGAGAAACCTGTGAAAATCAAGTGATAATGAATAAACTCCATAACAATAATTTTCCAGCCTGAAACTTAGCTCAGGGTTTAAGTAATGTGAGGCCAGAAATAATACCTAACCACCTTACATATCATGTTTTTAAAATAGTGCTCTTCTTATGCTAAGCTTTAATTTAAGACCAACTCTCAATTGATTTTTTAATCCTTTTTTGCCTAGTATGAGTGACTGAAGCTTATCTTAAGAATAAATGCACAAGGCAGGAACTAACTGTGAATGGTTAGCCACTCTATTACAGAGAATATTAATTAAAATAATAATATCTGGCCAGATAACAACCTATTAATTTGTTTTTTATGGTAGAGAAAACCCAGATAGTTGAACAAAATTCACATGAACACAGGAAGAACATGCAGACTTTACACAGTATTTCTGTTAGGCAGCAGTGTCACATTACCGATATCACATTACACACATTTTCTCATGGGTTATGTCAGATTTGTTGACCACAACCTCTGATGTTATTGCTACATCATATCAATTTACATGACTGAAAATTGCAAACCATGTCTACCATACTGACCAAGCACGTGCTAATGTTTTTTAAATAAAGACTATGACTGAAAATCTCTTGAAAAATGGCATAGCCTTTTGCAGCAATGCTCCCTATCATTCCATTACTTAACTGTATGCATTTTTAAGATAAAACCAATATGTTATAAAAAATGCCCTTGAATCAGAATTTATACTATTCTGTGTAATAATCATCAATTCATACTAACTTCCAGGTCATTATATAACCATATTTGATAAATATCTAAATGTCAGGTTCATGCCATCTTAAATGATTATTAACTAGCATTAGCCATACCACATGCACTTTAGAAGAGGTCATCCACCTGAAGCTAAGCATGTTCAGACTTGGCAAATAGTTGGATGGGAGACCAACCAGGAAAAATTTGGGTTGCTGCTGGAAGAGGTGTTGATGAGGCCAACACGGGGCACTTACCCTATGTTTGGTCTATGTGTGGATCCCAATATCCCAGAGCACTGAAAATGGCACCGTCCTTTGGATAATACATAAAACTAAGGTCCTGGCTGTGTTTGGTCATAAAAGGTCACTGGGCATCCTTCGTAAAGGGTAGGGTATATTCCAGTGTCCAGGCTAAACTGCCCTCCATGGCCTAGTCATTCTGGCCCCCTAATCATCCCCTCTCTCTAATTGGCTAATGTGTGGTGAGCATACTGACACAAAAACAGCTTTTGTCACATCATCCAGGTGGATGCTGCACATTAGCGGTGGTTGAAGTGGCTCCTCACTTACTATGAAAAGCGATTTGAGTAGTGAGAAAAGCACTATATAAATATGATTAATTATTATATTTTTACTGTTAATTAACTAAAACTTTCCCAGTAACTGTAATTTAGATCAGTTTGGTGTGAGAGTGTTAGAACTCATTTCCAAATGCAGTTACCTGCCATTTTCATTATGGAGCAAGAAACAAAAGCTAATTTTAACAACCTGCTCCGGCTTTGGAAAATGCTGCTCAGGCTGAGGTGCCAGTTAGCTCCCACAATTTAGCTCATAGCATGAAGGCATCATTAAAGAACTGAAATAACATGAAGTGGCAGGTGGTGGTACAAGTCTCAGAAAAACAAATTCCCAAGACCCAAAATTCAGTAAAATAGTAACTTCTGCAGACTACTTAACAATAAACAAAGTGACAAATGAAAAAAAAGTGGAAAGGTTAATGAGGTTTGCCTTTCATGTCTTTGTTTACCAAGATTCACCACCACTTAAATGTGAAGTGGTACTGAGCAGTTTAAGAACACCACTGAGACATATATCAATTGTTGTTCTAATAGGTGCCACTAGTGATGCCCCAATGTGTCAATTAAGACTGTCAATAAATGATGGTCAGCGCAGTGATGTTATAACATCTTTATTTTGGAATGCACTGTGAATATTATTAAACTGATTATCTGACTTAAATTGTAGTGTTGCCCCCTGGTGACAGCGTTTATATCACTGCATATGTTCCCTCAAACTTCCAAGCAATGTGTAAAGCACCCTCAAGCCTTTGTATTTGCCTGTGCTAGTGAATATATTTTGCAATAGATAATTATGCAGTATATTTATGTGTAATTACACTCTATATTTTAGCTATGAAATTAAGTAGCGTTTTTTTCCTTCCATCAGCCTGCTGTTTAGTCATTCTGTATTCTATCAGTTCCTTATTCTGACAGATATGCAGGTGGTAAAGCACATCTAAAGTACAAAGGAACACTGGGGTAAAGCATCACTTTTGTTATCACATTCTCTAACCAAATAAAATTTGCACAAAGTCCTAGAAATTCAATTAGCACACTGTGATAGCTTCAGAAAACCTTTCCTTAGCTAAGTGTTAAAAAAACATCAATGGTGCCAGTAAGAATGGCTCAGTATAACTGCTTGCTTCACAACCACTATTCATAGACAGATAGGCTTTTGTAAAGATGAATATGATAAAGCAGCCTTCTTGAGTGGGCTACTAGTTTATTCTCTTGAGACTTAGCAGTCTGCGTCTCCATAGTGACTCTGCTGCAAAGGCCATACATTAAACTTAGAGCCTCCCTAGGGCCTTTGAATTTTTAAATTCTTTAACGAATGTACATTACTGGCTCACTACTTCCCTGCAGTTCTTTCAGCCACTGTTATTTTCTCTTTCATTGACATTGCAACTCATAAAACATGAAAAATCTCTTCATATGTATGAAAGGTGAAACAAATTGGCTTCAAAAATTCGGGCAAAGTGGGTGGCCCTTTCAAAAAGATGAACTCTTAGTGACAGCTTGAAAGTCAATTGGTAGTACTGCCAAGGCCGTGATGGAGACGCAGTAAGTGGAACAAGTGGCTGTACGGCATCTGCTATATGCTTACTGACAACATGACTGACTGCAAGATTGATCAGATGAAATGAATCATTTCTGCCAATAAAAGAACTGAGATATGTATGAAATGAAGACATGCTTATATGGTGGAAATGTGTGAGTTGATTCAAATAATAAATTAACCAAATGCATTCTGTGACGCAGTGGATTATGATACTGCTTCCTTACAACCTGTAGGATATTGGTTCAGTCCTAAGCTGATCACAGCTTTTGTGGAAAACTTTTAATTATCCTTAACTTTGTAGAATTATTCCTAAAATAGCTTGCTACCCATCTAAAACAGCTTGAAATCGTAGTAATCAAGAATTTGGAACAGGATTCATAAAAGCACTGTTGCTGTTTGTGCTGCATCATCTAATGGAATGATAAATGCAATGCATTTTATTACTAAAAATATTTGTGGCATGCCACCTTTTGGAATTACAGAGACAAAGCAACAGGGTGGACACACAGATGTACATATAAACACTTATTTTATTGAAGTGGTTTGGTTGGCCATATACTCTGTCCAGTGAATGCAGTATTTCTGACTGTTGCTTTTTTACAGTCATCATACATTATGATATCAAAGCCACAGGGTTTGCAGAAACCAGTGTATTTCTTTATGCCAGTCCCAAACCTGGATAAATAGGGAGGGTTACATCAGGAAGGGTATCTGGTGTAAAATTTTGCCAGATCAATATGCAGACAACAATACAGATTTCCATATCAGATCGGTCAAGGCCCGGGTTAACAACAGCTGCCAGCAGTAATGTTAGAGAACAGGGTGCTGGCAGAAATTGGGCTAATGTTGGCTGAAAAAGGAGAAGAAGAGGAGGGAGACATGTCCGGAGGCAGGAGGAGAGGAGGAAGGTAAAGAGAGTGGAACTGAGGGTAGGAACTTTGAATGTTGATAGTATGACTGGTAAGGGGAAAGAGTTAGCTGATGTGATGGAGAGAAGAAAAGCTGATATATCGTGCGTGCAAGATACTAAATGGAAGGGGAGTAAGGCCAGGTGGATCAGAGGGGGATTCAAATTGTTCTACCATGGTGTGGATGGGATGAGAAATGCGGTAGGGGGTTTTCTGAAGGAACGCTGTGTCAAGAATGCTTTGGAGGTGAAAAGAGTGTCAGACAGAGTGATGATTATAAAGCTGCAAATTGAAGGTGTGATGATGAATGTTGTTAGTGTATATGTCCCACAAGTTGGGTGTATGATGGGTGAGAAAAAATATTTCTGGAGTGAGTTGCATGAAGTGATGGACAGTGTACCCAAGGGGCAGAAAGTGGTGATTGGAGCAAATTTCAATGGACATGTTGGTGAAGGAAACAGAGGAGATGAGGAGGTGATGGGTAGGTATGGTATGGTGTCAAGGAGAGGAATGAAGAAAGACAGATAATAGTGGATTTTGTGAAAAGGATGGACATGGCTGTGGTGAATATGTATTTTAATAATGGGTAGGAACATAGGGTGACACACAAAATTGGAGGAAGATGCACACAGGTAGATTACATCCTATGCAGGAGCGTCAATCTGAAGGAGATTGAAGACTGTAAAGTGGTGGCAGGGGAAAGTGTAATTAGACAGCATAGGATGGTGGTCTGTAGGATCAAGAAGAGGAGGAGAATGAGGGCAGAGCAAAGGATCAAATGGTGGAAGTTGAAAAAGGAAGAGTTCAAGGTTGAGTTCGGGGAGGAGGTAAGACAGGCACTGGGTGGCAGTGAAGATTTACCAAAAAACTGGGAAACTACAGCGGAAGTAGTAAGGGTGACAGCAAGAAGGGTGTTTGGCATGACATATGGACAGAGGAAGGAGGAAAAGGAACCCTGGTGGTGGAATGGGGAAATACAGGAGAGTATACAGAGGAAGAGGATGGTGAAGAAGAAGTGGGATAGTCAGATAGATGCAGAAAACAGACAAGAGTACAAGGAGATAAGGCACAAGGCGAAGAGAGAGGTGGCGAAGGCTAAACAAAAGGCAAATGATGAGTTGTATGAGAGGTTGGACACTAAGGCATTATTTATACTTCACGCTCAGAATGCGTACACACCCACATTATGGCTGCCACAAGTTCCCAGCGTTCATTTGATTTGCCCTCTGAGCAGGTCCGTGATAATATCTCACATTGCCACCTGGTAGATTCCTCAAGATTTACGTAAAGTACACCTGGAAGTATAAACAGTACAACACTTACGTAGCAGGAGGGAGAAAAGGACATGTACCAATTGGCAAAAGAGAGGGACCGAGCTGGGAAAGATGTGCAACAAGTTAGGGTAATAAAGGTTAAAGATGGAAACATACTCAAAAGTGAGGTGGGTGTGTTGAGAAGATTGAAAGAGTACTTTGAGAGGCTGATGAACGAAGAGAATGAGAGGGAGAAAAGGATGAATGGTCTGGCAATAGTGAATCAAGAAGTGCAATAGATTAGCAAGGAGGAAGTAAGGGCAGCTATGAAGAGGATCAAGAATGGAAAGGCTGTTGATACATATGACATACCTATGGAAGCATGGAGGTGCACAGGAGAGATGGCAGTGTAGTTTTTAACTAGATTGTTTAATGGAATCTTGGAAAGTGAGAGGATGCCTGAGGAGTGGCGAAGAAGTGTACTGGTACAGATTTTTAAGAATAAGAGGGATATGCAGAGCTGTAGTAACTACAGTGGGATAAAACTGATGAGCCACAGCATGAGGTTATGGTAAAGAGTAGTGGAAAGTAGGTTAAGAAGGGAGGCAATGATTAGTGAGCAGCAGTATGGTTTCATGCCAGGAAAGAGCACCACAGATCTAATGTTTGCTCTGAGGGTGTTGATGGAGAAGTATAAAGAAGGCCAGAAGGAGTTGCATTACGTCATTGTGGACCTGGAGAAAGCATATGACAGGGTGCCTCAAGAGGAGTTACAGTATTGTATGAGGACGTTGGGAGTGGCAGAGAAGTATGGAAGATTTGTACAGAATATGTACGAGGGAAATGTGACAGTAGTGAGGTATGCGGTAGGAGTGACAGATGCATTTGAAGTGGAGGTGGGATTACATCAGGGATCGGCTCTTAGCCCTTTCTAATTTGCAATGGCGATGGACAGTTCCACAGATGAGATTTGGCAGAAGTCCGCATGGTGATGTTTGCTGATGGCATTGTGATCTGTAGTGAGAGTAGGGAGCACGTAGAGGAAACCCTAGAGAGGTGGAGATATGCTCTAGAGGTCAGTGGAACGATAAGGATGCAGAGAGTAGAGTTGCTTAAGGTGAATGAGTTTAAATACTTGGGATCAACATTACAGAGTGATGGGGATTGTGGAAGAGAGGTGAAAAAGAGAGTGCAGGCAGGGTGAAATGGGTAGAGAAGAGTGTTCAGGAGTAATTTGTGACAGACGGGTATCAGCAAGAGTGAAAGGGAAGGTCTACAGGAAAGTAGTGACACCAGCTATGTTATATAGGTTGGAGACAGTGGCATTGACCAAAAAACAGGAGACAGAGCTGGAGGTGGCAGAGTAAAGATGCTAAGATTTGTATTGAGTGTGACGAGGATGGATAGGATTAGAAAGGAGTACATTAGAGGGTCAGCTCAGGTTGGATGGTTTGGAGACAAAGTCAGAGAGGTGAGATTGAGTTGGTTTGGACATGTGCAGCGGTGAGATGCTGGGTATATTGGGAAAAGGAGGTTAAAGATAGAGCTGCCAGGCAAGATGAAAAGAAGAAGGCTTAAGATGAGGTTTATGGATGTGGCGAGAGAAGACATGCAGGTGATGGGTGTAACAGAGCAAGATGCAGGGGACAGGAATATATGGAAAAAGATGATCCACTGTGGCAACCGTAAACAGGAGCAGCCGAAAGAAAAAGAAAGATACATTATGATATCCCATGCATGAAAATATCATCCATCCATCCATCCATTACCCAACCCACTATATCCTTACAGGGTCACGGGGGTCTGCTGGAGCCAATCCCAGCCAACACAGGGCGCAAGGCAGGAAACAAACCCCGGGCAGGGCGCCAGCCCATAGCAGATGAAAATATCAAATATTAGTTAATAATAACTGTTTGAAATAAATAGGTGACAAATATATGTTGTTGTAAGGCTGTCTGTTAAAGTAAATTTGACTCTTACTTTTTTGCTACTATGTGGAACACTGATTAGCCTATTTTGAACCATGGTACAATCACTGTCTTGGTAGTGTGTGCACCTTCTCCAGGGGTTTATGTGAGCTTTCTTCAGGTGTAAAAGGAAAGAAAAAACACACATAAAGGGTTGTGGCACCCTCAGGCAAACCCAACATACTATGGGGGAAAATAATAAAAACAATTTAACATGTAGTGTGAAAAACGTCACAGATGCAAGTCTAACATTACACTGGACAAATATTGTGGTGCTGCTGGTTATGAAGGTAGTGATGCAGAAGGAGTGGGTCCAGAAACCCTGGAACCCAAAAATGATGTCATATTCCCTTGGTTTGTTGGTTTCCAGATCTGCAGAGGGAAGGAGAGTTGAAGCATTACAAGGCAGCACCAGCCTGTGGCTCCGGGTGGAATTTTAAGTCAAACAGCCCTGAAATTGCCTCCCATTCAAGCGGGTTTGGTGCAGGATACCCTGATTTTATTTCCCGCATAAAAAGATCTGTGTATGTATGTTAGGTTGATTGGCAGCTCTAATTGGCATTGATTTAATTATTTTTAATGTTCATGAATGTGAACTGTGATGGATGTTGTCTCTGTCCAGAGTGTGTTCCTGCCTTTCTGTCAAAGCTTTCAGGATGGGTTCATAGAACTCTAACAAATTAAGCAAGATCAGTAAATATACAGATGGACAGATGGATGAATAGAAAATCAGATCATTCTAATGGTACCTGACATATTGCAAAGAAAGATAGTAAAACAAAGGTTTTTTATGTTTTTGTCCATGGACTTTCATAAACTGAGGCTCAAATGATTTGGTATGTCAAAGATTCAAATGCTCCCTAAAGTCAGAGAATGAAAACCTATATAAGAAATTAAGACCTTTTGGCTCTGAACCTACTCTGGCAGCACTGGACACAGCAGAGTGACCACCAGCTTTGGAGAGGGCATCAATGCTTTGCAAGGCACACTTACTGAGATGTCCATATTCACTCACATTGGGAGACTCAGAATTGGATTAATGAGGTTTGGAAATAAACAGATGAATGGAGGAAAGTATTTTCAAAGCAGAGTTCAGTATCATCTGTGGAAGTTCTGTAGGTTTATTAAGCACAGGATGTTTCATATGAGTGCTGCTTGCACGGCCCCAAAACATGTAATGTCTATTGTAAAGTGTTGTATTTTAGTGTACAAAAGTTCTTCCAAAGACAATGTCTTGTTGTTGGGTCCACTTTACTGAAGAGTTGAAGTGTATGTCCCTTGAGACATCTAGCAGTAAACAATTTGTTGTGTTCTTTAAAAGAAAGACAAAAAGGAAAATCAACATTCTAAGAATTAAAGTGGTACTCTGACTGTGGAACAAAATAAATGGGCACACATTTAAAGATCAGTGAGAAAGCAATGTTCAGAACAGTGCCAAATGTACACCTTTAATCCACCCTGTCACCTTTTGCCCATAAGATGTACACAAGGCGATTCATTTAGACATGAAGCTGAATTGAAAACGGCATTTGTGAGCAAACGGCTCATTGGGCAGCTGATTCATACAGAATCGTTAAAAAAAAGAAAGGAAAAAAAATCTTTGTCTCTAGCTCCAGAACAAACAAATGGCCAGTCATGTAGCAATTAAGCTCAGCACAGTGTTAAACTCAAGGTGGCAGGTCTGCGTTTTCCTTTTTTTTTTTCCAGCATTATAATAATTTGAATTCAACAAAAGGGAAGAAAGGCTGCCTTGTTTCTAGAAAAGATGGCCCACTCAAGATTACTTTGGCTCCAGCTAGACATGAGCAGTCTGAGAATGGAAAGGTCATTGTGAGCCTTTGGGCTCCATCCCATTGAAAACTGTCACATGCGAATGCAGTCAGCCTTTCGTCTGAAAGGATGCCAGATCCAGTGTTACCACTTGTGGTACTTTGCCTTCTGAGGTGTTGCTGCCTGATCACCATTCTTTCTATATCTTTCCTCACCTCCTGCGTATGCCTTATTTTTTCCTGAGTTTCGTTCTCTGTAGTGTTGCTGTTTTATATAATACATTACCTGACTCTTTTTTGTTACCTGCCTCTTTAGCTTTTCCTTTTTTAAACACCGGGATGACAAACAGTATTTGCTGCAAGTAATGTACATTCTCCTTGGCTTTGTTTTTTTTCTGTAAGCTGCCAGTGATTAACCTCTGCAGGGAAAACAAAGCTAGAGTTAGAAGCAGGGCAACTTACGGCACACTGACATGATTCAAACTGTGTGCTGCTAGAGAGAAATCTAAATAACATCTCTGTTGATATGAATCAGAATCATTTCGCAAACTGCCAGCAATTAATATGTAATCTCATATCAACTTAATTTCCCCCGTGATGGATATTGTCTGACTTTTGAGGATATGTAAATAAGTGTAGATGCTTTTGCTTCACATCGTATTTCATGTTCAGAAAAGCAGAGCGGATTAATGTAGCTGTTTGCAGCTGAGGACTTGTGCACAAATATTGTAAGGCACAAAATTGTATTGAAGCATCAAGACAAGGGAAGACTGACAAAAGCATTAAGTGGTGTGCAATTATCTTTTTGCATGATGTGTCTTCATTCACTGATGCCTAAACTGAATTCAGATTTAGGCTGGAGGGAAGAAGTAGAGCATTAGCTTGATCCTTCAAATCAAGCCTATTTAGGTCATTGATGATTTGAAAATTACCCTGGAGGGGTAATTTCACTGGCTTTTTTGTTCCACTGCATGTGTCTTTTCGCTTAAAAGACTAAACTTTTGTTTGTCGTGCCCTTTATTAGTATGACAGCTGAACGAGTGCGCCAACTACAGAAGCAGATTGTGTAACCAAGAGGAAACAAACCTTAACTTTAAAACTAGGTTGCTGTTTAATCAAAGATAGATAGATAGATAGATAGATAGATAGATAGATAGATAGATAGATAGATAGATAGATAGATAGATAGATAGATAGATAGATAGATAGATACCTATAGTAAATTAATCCCATGGGGAAAGTGAAGTATTAAAGCAGTCTACTCATATTAACAGCAGTCAGATATACCCAAAAGATAGAAAACAGTCTAAACATTTAGATACTGTAAATAAATACATTAAAGAATGAATGTGCCCATCATCTATTTAAAATGAATCCATTAAGACAGCAAGAAAATGTTTGTACCCACCAAATGTAATGTGAAGTCTTAGAAGTCCAGAACATAGTCTGCCTTCTTAGCTATCTTGTTAAGTCTATTGGCTTCACCTGTTCTTGAATGTGGCTTTCTTGTTTTCAGGCACATTAGGATTTCTGTGGCGAATCCCAAGGTACTTATATTCCCATAACTTTTCAGTGTCTGTCCTGCTTATTTTGAACAACAACAACAACATTTATTAGAGATTATTTAAGGCTTTATAAACCATAAGCAGAATTTTAAAGTCAGTCCTGAATGACACAGGTAACCAGTGTAGTGACATTAAAACTGGAGAAATGTGTTCGGATTTTCTTTTCCTAGTTAGGATTCTAGCAGCTGCATTCTGCATTAGTTGCAAACGATTTATGTCTTTTTTGGGTAGTCCTGAGAGGAGTGCGTTACAGTAATCTAGTCGACTGAAAACAAACGCGTGAACTAATTTCTCAGCATCTTTCAGTGATATAAGAGGTCTAACTTTACTTATGTTTCTTAAGTGAAAAAATGCTGTCCTAGTGATCTGATTAATATGTGATTTAAAATTCAGATTACAGTCAACAATTACCCCTAAGCTTTTTTTGAAGTCCACTACCATCTCCTATGTTTTGCTAACATTCAGTAGCAGATGGTCCAAACTGCACCACTAATTGAAGACCTTCAACAGGCTTACATACTGCATTCCTCCTATAAGAAAAAGGTTTGAGCTTCAGCTTGTAGCATTATTCAAATGTTCCTTTTGTCAATAAACCTGTACACTATACAGCTGTATTTTACAGATTAATGCTGGCAATTCGAGAGATTTATGTTCTGATTGTGCTGTACAGTATGTATTAAAGGATTGTGTGAGGAAAGAGTGACATCACTGAAAAGAGTGACATCACTTAAAGCTGAAGCTAAATTTGGATGGAACACTACTCTATTGTATATGTAACTTATGTAGTAGAACAAGTGGTAGTCCCAAAGTGCAATGTTTTAATTATCTGTGAGCATTAAAATTTTAAAGATTTTCCATTAAGGTCAAACAAGATAATAGTCTGAGTACTAGGATTTAATACAATGGTCATTTTTTTCTTCCAACAGATTAGTAGAACTAATCCAAAGTTAAAATAACAAAATAATGTTTAGAATCAGAATTATTTTCCCTCAGAAACGATATAGACAGAAGTAACCATTAAAAAATTAAGTAATCGTGCACATTCCTGTCAGCTTGGCATACTTGTGCCTACTGTCCTACTCAGTCATGCTGAGTGATGTCTACTTACTAAACATGAACAGTTTTACCATTTACAAGTTAACTGGAGTAGCTGAAAAAAAAACATATTGGGCACAGGAAAAGCATGCAGATTCCATACTTTTATACAGTATTTATTAAAAATGTCATGCATATATACACATACTAAAATGTATACTTACTTAGTTTC
This sequence comes from Polypterus senegalus, assembly GCF_016835505.1. Lineage (NCBI taxonomy): Eukaryota > Metazoa > Chordata > Cladistia > Polypteriformes > Polypteridae > Polypterus > Polypterus senegalus. The sequence continues at coordinate 51,109,266 of NC_053163.1, forward strand.
TCAGAACCTGATTGATCCAAGTTTAGTATTTGGGAATTGGAGCCTATTCTGGGAGGGAAACTGGTGTACCCATTTGAAAACCTAAACAAACATTTGGACAATATGCAAAGTCCACACAGATAACAACCATGCATCAGACTTGAATCCAAGCAATTAGCATTAGCAATTCACTTCACTACATTAGTAACTGCATATTTTGTCGAAACATTTCCATACATTCACAAGCCCCATTAATCCAATTTGGAGTTGCTTTCTGTAGTGCTTTAAGCAGAGCAGGAAACAGACCAGAACAAGGCTATAGTCCATTGCAAGGCATCATAACATAATGCCCTTAATGTTTTAAAACAGCCTTGATGAGTTTTAAAGGTTGTCTAGGACAAAGACAGCTATAAAACAAAATATAAGCAACGTACTCTGCACAGTTGTCCTTCTCTTGAAGGATTTAGGATATATTTATTTGAAATTTACAATGGTCAGCCACAGATCTCCCTCAAAACAAAAGCAGGGTCTAATTTTTACAAGTCAACATTGCTTAAAGTGAGAATCTGTCATGACAGTAACTTGAAATTGTGTATTGAAAGCTACAGTATAAATACACACATTAGCGCAAAGGAACCAGAAGTCCATTAGAAATATTCTTTTATTGTTTGGTGTGTTGCAGGGAATTAACTAGTTATTGAAAGCATGCTTTTAAATAAGATATCATTCATGGCCATCAATCTGACAATTTTCTTATTCAATTAAGCAAATGGGACACATGTAAATATTGTACTTTAATTGAATTCAATGATGATTCATTTGGTAGGCTTACTAATGTCATTAGTATGCTGGTGCTTTGAAAGCTCATAAGTGGGTTAAAAATTGAATAAATCTGAGAGCAACAATGTAGATCAGTGTGTATTAAAAACTCTAGCACTGAAACTGCACTAATGTTGCTGACCCAGCAATAAAATATGTTTAAGGAATAATTGAATTGCATATAATAATTGAATTTACACCTTATTTATATACTTGCATTTTTTTACAACTGCTATTCAGATACTGTTGCAAGAAATTAGTAACCAGTGAATTGCTGCATTTTTGTATAGTTTTATGTAAGACGATATCTGTGATCCATTTGTAACAGAAAGCATATATGGCTCTCCTCTATTAAAATTGATGTAAATAAAAAAATCAAATAACGTCTTTTTTCCCTCCTTGCATATTTTCTTTATGTAAATATTTGTGTCTTCAGCATGCATTTAAAAAAGGCAAACCTAACTTTCTGCCTTACCATGCAAATACATATAAGTGCAACAATCCAAAGAAAGCAAAACTTAAGCATCAACCTTTAAAATTAGTCCAATTTTAGCTGTTTTCATTTAAATTGTTGCCTGGGAGCAGTGTCAGCATATTTCTAGAAAAGTCACAGACGTATTCATAAACACTAATAAGCTGTTTATTAATAAGCCATTCATTGCTCTTAGTGATTGGATGCCTAATTTCAGAGGAATCAATGTGGATTATTTGAGATCTTGTACATTTGTTTTCATTTCGCTTTATTTCCCTCTTGTTAATCAGTGCCATTTGTTGTTGGCGGTCACCTCTTGGTAATTTCTGAGCAAATCAGCAGATAATTATTCAAAGATTTCCATTGTCTCTATACAGCTGGTCACTAATAGAGATTCTGCTGATTGCACATGTGGTATTTGCATCACTGAGTACCATCTATTATTTCATCATTTTATGATTAAAAGAAAGAAAGAAAGAAAGAAAGAAAGAAAGAAAGAAAGAAAGAAAGAAAGAGAAATGTACTCTTATTTTTTAAGGCTCAGTATCACTTCTACTGACAAGTAATACTTCTCGATGCACCATTAAATAGGTTTAGTTAAAACCTGTGTGTTTCATTTACAGATTTCAATATTAATTAATCATTTCAGTAGTGTTAAAATGAATATGTACAGCAGTCACATATGCAGTATATACAGTATGCAAGCTTTATATGTACGCACACTGTTCATGCTATATATATGTATTTATATATATATATACACACACAAATATAAAAATTTCTTTATATTACATATGTATGTTTGCATGTGTGCATTTATTTATTGTGAAACAAGCACAGCGCACTGCTAATGGCCTCCAATGAAGCTGTAACTGTAAAAAGGAATAAATAAATAAACAAGTAAATCTGATGAATTTCAGTAGATGAAGACTATTATTTGAATTATGCTTTCAGCTCCACATATCTCGTAACATGATTAGTGCTACGAGTCAACAGTGGAGAATCTCTTTGTGACACTATTCAGCAACAAAGCTAAATTCAAAGTCAAGAAACAAGCCATGCTCAGAAAGCAGTCATTTTTTTGCTTCTAAGCATCTAGATATTTTAACATACCAAAAGTTTTTCTTTTAATTTAATCTAATACAGAAGAGACAAGCAAGTCACTCTTACCTGTACGGTATATAAGGTTGAGATGTTTATGTCACATGCCAGTGCATATACTTAAACACTTCTCAGCACCAGAACCCATAAGCCTTGCAAATAGCAACAACATCTGCACCCCGTAAAAAATCAAGAATAACATAAAAAGACATCAAGAATGTTCATTACCTGACACCCATAAGATTGGTAAAATTATTATTAAAGTAATTGAAACTATTACTTGTTTATAATTGTTTTCAAATATGAACAAATTGCTTCCAAACCAAAACAGTGATGTAGCAGACATAAGAACTGTGCTACTGTGGTTAGATATGCTGTAGTTCTGCACATTCTCCCCATGTTGACTATGGGTTGTCACTGGGTATTCAGGTTTTTATTTCACATGGCATGTTTGGCTGACTTATGACTCTTAACTGGCCTAGTATGTGTGAACATGGGAATCTTCAAATGTGACCTGTGAAGGATTAGTGCCCTCTCCAGGTTTTTTCAGGCATTGTTCTGAAATGCATTTAAGATAGACTTCAGCACCCATTGACCATAACTGCTGGATTAGGAGTAAATTGATGTGACCAAGTGATGTTCAATATGTCAGCATATGATTGTTTAGTAAATAAAAATTCCTTGTATTTTTGTCCATTGTGCTTGGACCAAATGAGATTAAAGTCGTTTAGGCTATGCTGATTCACATACTCTTTAATGTCAGAGAGTAAAGACCAAAGTAAGTAAGGACTGCTGAACTTTTCCCTCTATGCCTATTCTAAAAGAGTTAGGCATAACACAGGAACTCAGCTTTGGAAGAGGCATGATTCCTTTGGAGGACACTTTTAACACCAGGCTAACTTTACCGGAAATAAAAACAGAATTCTGAAAGAAAAAACCTCTGCAGATGCAGGAAGAGTGCACAAACTTCATGCAGCTAGGGATTAACTGTCCCAGATGCCTGGAGCAGTGTGACATTTTGCTGCTGTCTTTACACTTTACTTCAGTGCAAACAGAGCGTATTTTCTTCTCTAAATTCATAGCTGACTAATCAACAGCTTGCCAGTAGATTTTGATTCCACCTGTTCAAACAGAAAAAGAACACATTATTTTTCATCATTACTTGAGATGGTATGAATGGGATCTTGGCTGAGGTCCTGTGTGGAGCTTGCTTGTGTGGGTGTCCCCTGAGGGCTCCGGCTTCATCCCACAGTTATACACATGCTGCTCCTTTAATTTCCAACTCTTTCTTGGACTGGTTTGAGTGAATGTGGGTGTGTGCATTAGTGTGCCTGTAATAGACCAGTACCTCAGTCATTTCTGCTATCTTTACGCCTGCTTCTGTCAAGATGGGTCTGACTCTGTGTGAAAAAGCAGGAGTACCATTATTATTATTATTGTAACATTAATAAGAAAAAGAAGAAACTTAATTACTGTCATGTGGGAAAAAGTTGAAAGGTGCTGGGTATTGATTAAACTGTCAAAGTGTCTGACAGCCACTGTTAAGCAACTGTGATTGCTTGCCACTACATTTAGACGCTCATGGTCATCAGGTGATGTGCAGCCTTGTATCATGAGACAGATAAATTTTATGGTCAGCAGCATTAATTTTACTGTCCAATGAAAATTGTATTTCATGGAAAGTATTGCTGTTCTGTATGAAACTGCAAAAGGTCCTTCACGTTTTCAAGGATTGAGAAGTTCATTCTGTGACATAAATGAAATAAAGTATTCAGGAACAATTACCAACCTTCAAACACGTTATACAATGCTAAATTATTTGAAAGCAAACCGACTTATATTATGCAGCAATATAAAGTATATTCCTTAAGCCTTTAGCCTAAAGTCAATGGTGCTAACATAGCAGTTGACATCAACATAAATACAGTATATATCACCAAAAATACTATGATGCTTATTGTGTGATTGCAACTATGATTTGCTTTTATTTATAGGGCCATTGTTACATTTTTTGCACCTCATAAAAACTTAGCATACAGCAAAGCAAGTTAACAGCAACCCTGGTATGTTAGGCTGACAGGCTCAAGATAAATTTATCAACATAGTTCATTTACCATATATACTCACATATAAGTTCTCCTGTGGATAAGTCGGGTCTTGATTTTACTGTATAATTTCTGGTATTTTATAATGTCGGTCGTATAAATCGAATGGGGAAATCTCACACTATTGGTCCAAGAGATTATGATATACTACCGCTCACCTGAGAGAGTAACCACGGAGCATACTGCCTTTTTTTTTTTCTATGTATTGTGCCTATGTGACCGCACGATAATACCCAAACTATTTCGAAGCAACGTTTGCACTTATTTGTGTTTTTTGGATCTTACACCCTCATAAACCTATATCGTAAGAGAATCCCTTATTTAAGATGGAGCGTTTGATCAGAAGAAAATGTTAAGCTGGTTTTATATTAAACCATTTAAGTAGCGAAAAAAATTGTTAACTGTGCTGCTGCAACAAAATTCGTTGCAGCAGGAGGCAAGAAGATGAAAAAAAAAAATATTAAGTGTCACATTTTTGAATGGGCGTATAAGTCAGGGTCTGATTTTATGATAGATTTTTTGGGTGTCAAGACCCGACTTATACATGATTATATACAGTAATAATCTCATACCATTACTTTAGTGACTTTCATTAAGACTATAGGGACTTTCAAAACTTGACTTGATGTTTTTTTTGGAAGAAATTAGTGGATATGACTGGCGAGCTTTGTTAGGCTGAATGGCCTGTTCTCGTCTAGATTGTTCTAATGTTTTAATATTCTAATGAATCATTTTGGGTTCACTGACGTTATGGATGTGAAATCTTTGTCATGATATTGTGTATGGTCACCTTGAGTTTCACCTCTGACACAGCGATTTTCATTATGATGTAAGAAAATCTCTGACTATGTGAAAGATCTTTGGATTTACCTAGTATTTGTCCATGATGATTTTAATATAGGTTTTTGAGTCTTCTATGCCTCTTATCACGGCCTTTCACATGAACAGGCAGATAAACAGATAGATATGTATAGTGACCAAGCAAACCTCATACCCCCAAGCTTTAGACACAATTTCCCAACCTTCACTGCCACTTCCTAGTTATATACTTTCATTCATCTCACCCATATGGACTTTCTGAAAGATAGCTTCTTTTGAGCACTGCTTCAGATTTGCCTTTATATTTATCTTGCATCTTGGCCACTATCTGGTAGTTAGGCTCACAAGGCATCAGGAACACTGTAAAGCACATTACATTTTAGCAACTCTGGGGAAAGGTATACTGTACAAGCAGGAGGTAAGGTGGAAAATGTCCTCACAAAACTGAAAAAATAAGATCAATTTAATTCTCCTAAGATAAAACAGATACCAGTTAATGTTTTATCATTCACCCTGGTGCCTGCAGATCATGATTTTGCTGCTTTAAAGAACCCTTTCTGAGAGAAGTGGTCTGACTTAAAATGAAGAGATGTGTGATCTCAGAAAAGCAGTCCTATCTGTGCTGCATAGGCTATCTACAAGCAAATCAGAAGGTATCATTTTAGATTTTTTTAAAAGCAGAGGTGTTTAAGCAAGAGCTTTGGTAAAGCAGGAGGCCAATTTATCAGACAAAAACACCTGCCTGACTGAGGCTGGCCACCATACATCGAGAGGGAAAACTTTCAGCACCTTTTTCTAAAATTAACTTCTTGTGCTCATTAAGATTTAACTAATGACTCAACTGCTTTATATTATTATCTCTTAACAGCTTAAACTCAGTTGACCACAATATCATCTGCCAGCGCATACATTTCCTCTGTCTTTATCTTCATATACTACACATATGACAGTGTCCCCTACAGTTCAGTACCTAGGAAAATGACTGTCCTGTCCACTTTGTGGATCTATACTAATAAAAGGCAAAGCCCTCACTGACTCACTGACTCACTTACTCACTCACTGACTGACTCATCACTAATTCTCCAACTTCCCGTGTAGGTAGAAGGCTGAAATTTGGCAGGCTCATTCCTTACAGCTTACTTACAAAAGTTGGGAAGTTTTCATTTCGAAATTCTACGCGTAATGGTCATAACTGGAAGGTATTTTTCTCCATTTACTGTAATGGAGTTGAGCTCGAAAGCCGTGGGGGGCGGAGTTTCATGTGACATCATCACGCCTTCCACGTAATCATGTGAACTGACTGTCAATGCAGTGCGTAGAAAACCAGGAAAACCTCCAAAAAGCGCTGAAGAAAACATGCATTATATAATTAAGAAGGCAGCGAAACAATAAGAAGCGAGCGAGTAACATATACTACCATATTCATGAGTGCTGCTACTTCGGAATGAAAGCAAGGTGTAAACCTAAACTTTAAATTAAGTTCATAGACAGGCTGCCGCTGGCGTTTCTCATGCCCATGCGTAATGCAGGATACAAGTTTAATGAGATGACGCAGGATATAAACGAGAGTTTTGATCACTTTGTAACTAAGTTAAAATTGCAGGTGAAGGGGTGTGTTTTGATTTGGGAAAATGGTTCAAGGGATTCAAACATAAGTAGGCAAAGAATCAGAGAGAAGAGGTCCGTTACTTAAATAAAATTTACTTATTCAATTATAACATATAAATACATATGAATGGGTTATAGAAATAAATATATATGCTTAAACAGACAAACTTATACTTACAATAACATACATACATACAGTAACATACATCAAAAGACCCGGAGCCATCATCCTAGACCAGTAGACTAAGGGGGCCCGCATGTCAGTCTCGTCAGAGGATCAACCCCGTGTGCCTTTTATCAGATACCGGGCGGTTGCGCCTTTCCCCACGGTTGAGCATCCAAAGAAACTGAGGGCGGAACCTTCCCTTATATACTAATTATGTGTCCTTGCCCAAAAGCGGCCTACGTGAAAGCAGTGTATGCAGAAGTGATCAGTTTCTCACACCCCCTCCTTCCACGGGACACGGCGCTATGTTTTTCTTCTACTCGGCCTTGAGACTAGTGCTTGATACCAGAAGACACAATACAGTAATATGCTTACATGTGAAAAAAGCTTCTCGAAGTGAAAAACAACTCCTTACATAGCCTTGGCTGTATCTTTAGAACATCCCCGGCTGTTTCTCCCAGAACATTAGTAATGCAGCTGGGTTTCGCATCTGCTCTCTTGATCCCCCCCTCTCTTTAGAAAAATCCTTCCATTACAGGGTGTGTTTATGCAAATTCTGAGAGACTGTGTTTGTGGGGGATTGACCCTTAAGGTGGGTGGGGGAGTCACGTCATCATCTCCCCTCCCATTTACCTCATTTCGGTCTGAGCTGACGCCGTCTTTCGAAGCAACTTCGTCACACTGCCAACAAATACTCCCAGAAAAATCCCCAAGTTAATACACACGCTGTCTCTAGAGTTTCTCCACACTGAATCCTCCAGGCACTACTTACAAAAGGTTACATTGACAATCGTGTTATGTTATTTTTAAAATCTTTCCTTTTCTTAGCACAAGCACAGCTGAGAAGCTTCGATGCATGTGCTCCATAACGCTTTAAAAAATAATGCATTTAATCACACTTTGCATTACAAGCAAAGGGGAACTTTTGTCAATGCATGATTTCCTGGTACACTGATTACATTGATCAGCGCATCCCGATTCATTTTACCCTCGCACCACCTTAGTTTGAGGAGAAGTCTGAAAAAATATGAGGTTAACACAGAAAAACAGATCACCAATTCAAGCTTTATGAATAATCGATTCGCCATCAATAATTGTTTTGGTAAAGCCATACTCAGTGTAATCCTCCTTCCATTTAATAATTTTTCCACCACTAGCCATGATTAAATGAACGATAAAAAAAGCGAAGCGAGGGTGACTTATTTAGGCAGGCATATATAATATATGACAGCAACACTCATGACAATGTCAATCATGTTACGTTATTGTTAAAATGTTTCCTTTTCTTTTTCATTACTTCTTTAACACACTACTTCTCGGCTGCGAGGAGCGGGTATTTTGATATATATATATATGTATATGAATGACCTCCAAAGAGCGCTGAGACTTTTGATATCGTGAACGTGTCTACAAAAACTGGGGTCTCCTGCCCAGCAAAAGTCGAGCAGCCGGCGCTTTGAGACGCTGACAGCGTTTCTGCCTTAAGTCAAAGTGAGCACTTTTAATTTTTTTCATCCTCCCCCTGAGCTATAGCCCAGACAAGTGCAAACACGGGACCCCTTTTCTACACCTCTGCAAAGTAATATTAAGGCGATTCGAACTTTCTTTTGCACGTATACGATTATAAGGTTGTCAGCTCGGATTATGAAGACACGCACAGGAGTGGAGGACTGACAGTGCCATCACAGCCGATTAATGGCAGGGACGTCTCACCAGTATACACAAGACCCACCGCGACTGTCCCCAAAAGGCGATCATATCATCAGAAAACACATCTCTCTATACTATATAAAAGAAAAAGGTAACTTTCCTTTTTTTACACCTTTTTTCCTTTTAACCCAAACCAAAGCCTTTCTCTCTTAACACTGCAGAGGACACAAAACTAATTTTCTTTAATTGCTGGTAATGCCGGTAAGGCACATTACCAAAGGCAGAAATTTGAATGTTCACATAGAAAATGTAATTTCTATACCACAGCCGTCGTGTAGCGCCTTTCAAAAGGGATCTACTACCGAGAGATGATCCATATACATTTTAGCTGCTGTTAGTACTACTTACCTGTTGTGTTACACAGTCTTTAAAATGTAGTTTACCCACAACCACTCCAGTAGTGCTCAATGTACCTGTACTTCTTAAAACGTTAATGTTTTACTGTTTAATAACTTATAGACTATATTTTATTATTTTTCCCTTGCACTCAGTGATCAAAGCTATACACACACATATATACACATACATATATATACACATATATACCTGTGTGTATGTTTGTATGTATGTGTATATATATATATATATATACACACACACACCTATCTACATTATATATATATATATACGCACACAAACACACACACACACACACACACACATACATACATACATACACACACATATATATAATTTGTGTGTGTGTATGTATGTATGTGTGTGTATATATGATGTAGATAGGTATGTATATATATATGTATATGTAGATAAGTATATAGAAATGTATATATGTATATAGATATAAAGATATGTATGTGTATATATATATGTATAGATATACATAGATAGAGATATATATATATATACTAGCAAAATACCTGCGCTTCGCAGCGGAGAAGTAGTGTGTTAAAGAAGCAATGAAAAAGAAAAGGAAACATTTTGAAAATAACGTAACATGATTGTCAATGTAATTGTTTTGTCACTGTTGTGAGTGATGAGTGTTGCTGTCATATATATATATATATATATAAATATATATATATATTTACACACACACACATAAACATATATATATACATATCTATACATATACACATATATATACACACACACATATATACATACATATATATATCTACATATATACACATACATATACATACACACATACATACATACACACACATATATACACACACATACATATATATATATACATACACACACACATATATAAACATATATATACATATACATACATATCTACATACTGTATATACACGGCATCTGTGTCGAGGATACACATATATACAGTCTATGGGGTGCGAGCAACTGTTGCTGGGGGTGCCAGAATCCATGAAGGAAGAAAAATGAAAAACATTATTTGTACAAAATCTTAATTTATTTATCCATTCCTAAATAATGGGCAGGCTATTTCGTATCAGTGCAATACGCTGCTTGTTAAAACGGATAACTCCCGCTCTTACGCAAGTCTGCGTGGATATTATGAACTATCGTATTTGTTCAAGTTCTATTTAAATTTTAAATAGAAGGAATTTTTATTTAGTCGACAGAAATATCTTTGGTAGGAATGGTAAAAACAGACAGGAATATTATTTCTGAATAAATCAACTCAAACCTTAAACAACTTATAATATTTTGCTCTCCATAAAAATATATCCTGTCTAAATTATACAAGTTAGAAATAAAGTAAACGTTAAAAGAACAAACATTCAAATTTCTTTACTCTTATGTAATTTTATATAAAAATAAACTTAGATTTTAAATATCCCAAAAGATTTTGCTCTCCATAAAAATATATCCAGTCAAAATTATACAAATTCAAATATGAACATGCTGCATAACAAAACCTGGAAATATAAATAAAATGTGTTCCTTTCAGCAATAACAAATCAAATCATTCAGTTGTCTTTGCTCATATGTCATTTTAGAGCTGGACGCCTGGCATCTTTTTTTGGCAACAAGTTTGTTTATGTTTGGTGTGAGGTTCTGTGTTGTGGAGATTCTCAGGATGGATTGCAGGTGCTCATCAGTGAGGCGACTCCTGTGTGCTGTTTTGTTAGTCTTTATCACTGAGAAGAGCTTCTCACACAGATATGTGCTACCAAACATGCACAAGGTTCGAGCCGCATGTAGACGGACTTTTTGTTCTTCAAAGTCACCAAAGCGCCGTGCAAACTCAGTGCGCCAGTTTATCAGCAAAGTGCGATTTGGGAACACCGTAGTGACGACTTGGTTTAACATTACTTGGCAACAGGGAAAGTGGGGCAAGTTGCACTGGTGCATTTGTGTCTCCCATAAAAGCAGCTTCACTTGAAATCACTTTGTGATTGTGCACGGGTAAAAACGTCCGCTGAAGTGTCAGATTCTTATTTAATTCTTCTGCTTTCTGTATCTTCTGCATTGCATTCAGGTTACCCTGATGTTTTGTCTCATAGTACCGCCTTAGATTAAATTCTGTAATTACAGCCACATTAGCTCCACAAATGAGACACACGGGTTCAGTAAACATATACTCAGCCTCCCATCGGTTTTAAAGGCTCTATTTTCAGAATCAACTTTTCTCTTCAGCATCGTGTGAGCTAGCTTCGCAATAACTTGCAGCATCATAAGCTAGACTTGATTAACGCGTAAGCGTTCGGCAAGGCAGCTGAAGCGCTGCATTATGGGATCTGTAGTTTATTGTGTTACCAGCGCGTCATATACCCGGCCATTAATAACAATAATACAGTATATAAAATGATCTCTCGGGCCGGATATAATTACACGCCGGGCCGGATGTGGCCCGCGGCCCTTGAGTTTGACACATATGGACTAAATAGAACTTGAAAAGATATATTTTTTCAAATGTGATCGCAATTCAGATAGAGTTGACGCACTACAGCCTGCATGCCTCAATAAGTCATCCTCCCTCGCTCTTACTTTTTACCGCTCATCTAATGAATACACTGAGTATGGCTTTACCAAAACAATCATTGATGGCTAATAAAGTATCCATTATTCGAGTATGTAGATCGGGATATATATATACATATATATATACCCGCGATCGCAGCGGAGAAGTAGTGTGTTAAAAAGCTAGAAAAGAAAAGGGAACATTTTAAAAATAACGTAACATGACTGTCAATATACAGTATTTGTTTTGTGAGTGTTACTGAGTGTTGCTGTCATCAAGGATTTGATTATCATTATTTCTTTCAATCAGGTTCGTATTTGTAGGATGTGTTGTGTTCAAGTTACATTCCGTGTTTGTCAATCGCTGTAAAGATGACAGGTTTCATTCATCGATTCGCTTCTTACTGCATCAATAAACAGCTGTCTTCTTCTTTATCTGAGACCTGACACACTGCATGCACGGGTTTTTTACACTGTCTTCCTTTAGCGGACATTGACTTTTTCCAACGTGTGCTTTGTTTCCGCAGTAGCTGGATTTATGAATATGCTTGTATGTATCAGACGCTTCATATTTTTTGCTGCCTTTTCAATTGTGTAATTCGGTTTTGTTCAGCTCTTTGGAACTGTTGCTTTTATCTGTGCACTGCCAGTTCACGGAGCCATTCGGTGTACATGCATCGAAGGTTCCCAGCTGTGCTGGTGCCATCTCCTGCTATGTCCATGGCTGTATTTAATGTTACCTTAGTCCTGGCACTTAAAACTTTCTCTCGCAGTTTCGCTGAGTTTGTGTCAAACACCACCCTGACCATCTCATCTTCCTCTGCATAAGCACTGTCCTTCACCCGTGAATATTTAGTGGGAGTTTGCTATTGATTGCCGCTGACGGACGGCCTTATATGGGCAGGCACTAAATTACAAACGCCAGCGCAGCCTGTCTATGAACTTAATTTAAAGTGTAGGTTTACATCGTGCTTTGTTTCCGAAGTAGCAGAACTCATGAATATGGTTGTATATGTCACTCGCTCGCTTTTTATTGTTTCGCTGCCTTCTCAATTATATAATGCATGTTTTCTTCAGTGCTTTTTGGAGGTCTTCCTGGCTTTCTATATAGTACGTGATTACGTGGAAGGCGTGATGATGTCACACGAAACTCCCCCACGGCGTTCAAGCTCATCTCCATTACAGTAAATGGAGAAAACAGCTTCCAGTTATGACCATTACGCGTAGAATTTCGAATAAAACCTGCCCAACTTTTGTAAGGAAGCTGTAAGGAATGAACCTGCCAAATTTCAGCCTTCCACCCACATGGGAAGTTGGAGAATTAGTGATGAGTGAGTGAGTGAGTGAGTGAGTAAGGGCTTTGCCTTTTATTTGTATAGATATATATATATATATACACTCACCTAAAGGATTATTAGGAACACGATACTAATATGGTGTTTGACCCCCTTTCGCCTTCAGAACTGCCTTAATTCTACGTGGCATTGATTCAACATGGTGCTGAAAGCATTCTTTAGAAATGTTGGCCCATATTGATAGGATAGCATCTTGCAGTTGATGGAGATTTGTGGGATGCACATCCAGGGCACGGCTCCGCTCCACCACATCCCAAGATGCTCTATTGGGTTGAGATCTGGTGACTGTGGGGCCATTTTAGTACAGTGAACTCATTGTCATGTTCAAGAAACCAATTTGAAATGATTCGAGCTTTGTGACATGGTGTATTATCCTGCTGGAAGTAGCCATCAGAGGATGGGTACATGATGGTCATGAAGGGATGGACATGGTCAGAAACAATGCTCAGGTAGCCCGTGGCATTTAAATGATGCCCAATTGGCACTAAGGGGCCTAAAGTGTGCCAAGAAAACATCCCCCACACCATTACACCACCACCACCAGCCTGCACAGTGGTAACAAGGCATTATGGATCCATGTTCTCATTCTGTTTACACCAAATTCTGACTCTACCATTTGAATGTCTCAACAGAAATCAAGACTCATCAGACCAGGCAACATTTTTCCAGTCTTCAACTGTCCCATTTTGGTGAGCTCGTGCAAATTGTATCCTCTTTTTCCTATTTGTAGTGGAGATGAGTGGTACCCGGTGGGGTCTTCTGCTGTTGTAGCCCATCTGCCTAAAGGTTGTGCATGTTGTGGCTTCACAAATGCTTTGCTGCATACCTCGGTTGTAACGAGTGGTTATTTCAGTCAAAGTTGCTCTTCTATCAGCTTGAATCAGTCGGCCCATTCTCCTCTGACCTCTAGCATCAACAAGGCATTTTCGCCCACAGGACTGCCGCATACTGGATGTTTTTCCCTTTTCACACCATTCTTTGTAAACCCTAGAAATGGTTGTGCGTGAAAATCCCAGTAACTGAGCAGATTGTGAAATACTCAGACCGGTCCGTCTGGCACCAACAACCATGCCACGCTCAAAATTGCTTAAATCACCTTTCTTTCCCATTCTGACATTCAGTTTGGAGTTCAGGAGATTGTCTTGACCAGGACCACACCCCTAAATGCATTGAAGCAACTGCCATGTGATTGGTTGATTAGATAATTGCATTAATTAGAAATTGAACAGGTGTTCCTAATAATCCTTTAGGTGAGTGTATATATATATATACTGTATATATATAGATATAGATATGAGAAAAACACTCATATCAATGACAAAACAATTACATTAACAATCATGTTACGTTATTTTTAAAATTTTTCCTTTTCTTTTTCATACCTTCTTTAACACACTACTTCTCCGCTGCGAAGTGCGGGTATTCTGCTAGTGACTTTATATATTCAAGTTTTGACTTTATATATTCCAGCACTGACTTTATATATTCTGACACTGACTTTATATATTTGTTTTCACTTTATATATTCCAGTGCTGACTTTATATATTCAAGTTTTGACTTTATATATTCCGACAGTGACTTTATATATTCAAGTTTTGACTTTATATATTTGGGAATGACTTTATATATTCAAGTTTTGACCATATATTCTGACGCCGACTTTATATATTCACAAAATCAATGTATTTGCCTGTTTGGCACCCCAGAGTATATGTGTGTGTGTATATATGTACACATGTATATATATATATATATATATATATATATATATATATATATATATATATATATATATATATAGATATGACAAGAACACTCATATCAATGACAAAACAATTACATTAACAATCATGTTACGTTATTTTTAAAATTTTTCCTTTTCTTTTTCATAACTTCTTTAACACACTACTTCTCCACTGCGAATCGCGGGTATTCTGCTAGTAGTAGGTAAAAGCAAGGAATAACTCTTTATCTTTTTATTGTATGTAACTCATAATAATGATTATATATGTTGTTTTGTTTGTTAGTTTCGAATTTACTAGCCAACTCGCGGTGTAGCATACACTGCATATAATTATGCATATAATTATATATGCATACTGCGGTAGGGAGGCCAATGTTATGTTCTTGGACGGGAATGGCGGTATCTTCTTGAAAATCAGTGGAAAACTGAATGTGATGACTGCATGGGGTTTGCGAGTTGACACTAAAAGGAATTTGAATGAGTTTGTAAGTGCTTCTTGAGAGCACAAGTTTTTTTGAAGCATTGCTGGCAATGTTCACATTGAATCATTTGTTCAGTGGAGTGTGTTTTTATATGTGTGGTGAGATATCTCTGCAGTCGGAAGGTTTTTGAACAAATGGTGCATTGAAAGTCCTGTGTGGAATGCGTTTGTTCAATAGATGGCACCAGAAGGTTATCACGTGTGTATTTGAGAGGCAAGAGAACTTCGTAATTCCCATGATCCAAAGGACCGCTAAAGAACAGGGATATGGAGAGACGTTGGCCCGGATTGTAAACACGAGGAGAGGCATGACGACGTTGCTGGAAGTGAATGGAGATATATTGTTGAGCAGACTGTATGACTATGCTTCCATGACTAAGAACAACGGACAGCACATCCGCGAAGTTATCCCAATGTTGGCAAACAAAGGTTACAGCCATGTTGCGAAGTTCGAGAGCAACACTTTTGTTGATGACATTTTTCCAGAAATATCCGACTGCTAGAAACAAACAGTTACCGGAAGCAGGAATTTGTATAACATTGAAAGAAGTGTTGTTTTCATGAAATACATTTGAGGCGTTGGCCATGGTAGGCAAATGAACAGTCAACATGGCTCACAGCTGTATGTGGACTGTAGCACAGACCAAAGCAAGTGAGGACGTGTTTGTTGATGTTTTGCGGGTGGGCACATGAGCAAGCAGTGCGCATGCCTCGAGAGCGATGTTGGAAGCCTGCGGAGGGTGAGAGTTGGTGGGCGGGGCCTTGTCGTGCGTTCCCCATGACGTGGGAGGAGGGTTAGAGTGGACGTTCGTGGCTCTGTTAGAGTTGGCAGGCGGGACTCTGTGAGTTGGCGGTTGTGGCTCTCTGTCTTGTGTGCGGTGAAAAGTCAACGAGGCTCAGAGGTGCATGTGAACTTTTGCACAGACGAAAACGATTGGGGCTGTGTTTGGTGAGTTGCTGCATGCGGGCACATGAGCAGGCAGTGCACATGCTGGATGCGGGAGAACGGTTACAGTTGGCATGCGTGGCTCTGTCGTGCGTATCCCATGACGCGGTAGGAGGGTTACAGTTGGCGGGCGGGGCTCTGTCGAGCATATCCCATGGTCTTAGTGTTGGCGGGCGGGGCTCTGTGAGTTGGCAGGCGTGGCTCCCTGTCTTGAGTGCTTTTAGTGAATTATGCCTATAGATTTTTGTTTTACCATGGAGAAAATATTTTTAGTGATTCTGAATTGTTTTTGTTTATTTTGATCTTGTTTTTTTTAATTAAGCTTTAGCCATCCATTTTGGTTTTGTCCTTTTCTTGTCCCTCAATAGTTTTCTGTCTAGCAAATGCTGTGTCTGAAATATAGAGAATTATTGTACAGGCACTACTACCCAAGTTCACTTTTCAAATTCTGAACTGTGGCTCAGTGTGCATAAAAAAAAGCAATGTTTTAACCTCTAGGCTACAGTAGTAGACTACTAACCTAAACAAGGAGCCTTTTCTGCTCAGGGGTAAGTGTCCCAAAAGCATTATAGTGGTATATCATTGTAAATTGTTCTAAAAATCAAGTGTTTATTTACAAGTATTTCTTAAAACCCATCAGAACTAAATTAACATGTTAAATCTTTAATATTCAACATGCTTCCCATTTCACTTGAGAATCATTATATATTTCTTAAACAATCTACCTCTTGCACAAAACTTAGCAACATAGCAAATAATTTTAACATCATGACAATTCCCAGGAAATTTCAAATTCTAACAGCTGTACTTGACTAGTGTTATTTTCACGCATACCTGTTGACATTTACAACTAACCTCCAGACTGCAAACAATACAATGCAGCATATTACCAAACATACAGTATGGTGGAATGCAATGTAAGTATAAGGAAAATGGCCTCATAATTCATTGGGTAGCATGCTTTTCATCCCAGTATTGCTGTGCTGTGATAGTTGTGTGTGTAATGCTGCAGAACACTACTGTCTCCAGTCTTCACCTTCTGTTTCTTATTCCTTCTCTCCTTTTTTGGCAAGACTTTTGTTGTCTTGCTGTTTTTTTTCATAAACCAGCTACTGACCTAAGCTGTGATGTGCAGACACTTCTTCTTTTCACTATCATATGCCACTTTTGTTTCTCCTTCATGTTGGAAAGGCTGCTATCTGCCTTAGTAAACAACAACACGGTTAAGCTCATCGAAAAGAACAACAAACTCTTCTAAAGAAAATTGTAATGTTTATTTATCGTGTGTGCATGTGGTTTTCATTTCATTTGCATTTGTTTTAAAAGCTATAAATGTCATCTAGCCATACATTCACTTAGGGTGATGACCCCTTTCAGCCAATCATTCATCCTGAGATAGCAGTAAAATGCACAAACTTGGGCCACGGGATTTTAGAGCAGCCTTCGCATCCCATTGTATTAATGGACAACTCCATCAGCCAAAGCAGCAATCAGGTTGCCATTTCTGTATGACAGACTCTATGATGTCAGCGGTTGCCCTTCCCATTACATTGGCCCTTCCTCTGAGGGTATCTAGGTCACAGCAACTTATTACTTGTCCTTCCTGAGATGTTAGTGGCAAGTCTGATGCAGAGTAGCCAAGAAAGGGGAATCACCCTGAGCAAATTCCTGACGGTTTTGGGAAAAGCTTGAAAAAGTATCCTCTATATGAAATAAATACATACATTGTAGAGTTGCTTGTTAATCTGAAAGATTTCTCATTTTCAGACAACTCACTCATGAATAGCTTTACCTTATATCCACTTTGAAACCCCTATTTAAGCCCAGCCCTTATTGTAGGTAAAAGAACCAATGCGTTATTCACAGAGTGTTTTAGCTTTTCTCTAGCCTGAGTTTTCTTTCCACATACCCAGTTAGGGTTACAAAACTATGCTTTTCATTTGGAATCTCTAGCTTTACCACTCGCCCACTGTGTGCAGATCTGCATAATATGTCCTCTGTTCCCAATACATTTTGTGTTGAATCATTGGTTGCTACTTTATAATAATGGACTGTAATTTTGAAATTCTTGAAATACTTTAGGGTAACAGCACCTCCACAATAATATACAGAACTGTAGGTGCTCAGCACCTAAAGAGCACCAAAACAGCAATGAAAATCTTACAGGATTTATTTAATGAGAACTTTATGTAAATATATTTTTTCTGAACGGAATTAAAATGAAATAGCACTCAATTAATTTCCTTCTTGATGATCCATGTCTCATTTCAGCTGGCTCTACTCGGCTGTCTATTAATCTGTATCCAAATCCAAAGAGAGATTCTTTTGTCTTAATCTTTCTGCTTAAGTGTTCGTACAAGCTGTGCTTATAGAAGGTTGCAGGGAAAAGTTTTTGTTTATTTCTTTAACTATTTAAGAGCCTGTGACAAATATTTAATCATCGTTATACCAGAAGAATAAATTATAGGGCAGGTTTTGCAGATTTTCTGTTAAGACTTAACAAGAGTTTGTTTAATTTATATGCATGTGATGTTCAGCTTTCTGGGATCTTCATATTGCTCACATAAATTTAAAAAAGATTAAAATCATGTTTTGCACTTGCTGAGTGGGACTTTGATACAGCAGTAAGTAGCACTATGTGAAGGCCCTAGGGACCTGCATTACATACTCATCCATTCATAGACTTTGTTGAGTTTGTTAACAACCTGAAGACTGTTGTGACAGATTAGTTGTCATCTAAACATATCTCAAGGTGAATATCCATGTTTTTACTCAGTATGGGTCCTGTCATGGGGTGTTTCTTGACTTTTACATAATACTGTAGAGTTAGGGTTGAATTCCCCATAACCTTACAATATAAAAATCAGTGAATGAAATCAATGAATGTTTGGAATTCATGCATGCTGGGTCCCCATAGGCTGACAGAATATTTTTTTACTAAAGACATATGGCAGTACAAAATTAAGTTCAAGGCAAGACAGCTGGGTTCACTGTCCTCCCAACTGACAACTGAAGCTGCAAAAGCATTAAAATGGTGGCCTGCAAACTTAATTCAGAATAGTCATCCTCTGTTGGAAACAGGCATATACATAGTAGGTGATAGTTCATTGGAGAGTGAGGTTGACATTGAGATGTTGCAGGCTTTCTCCTTTGCAGACCTCAACCAATATCCCCAGGCAAAGAGTTATGCTTCCATGCAACACTTGGTTCAGTGTGATTACAGTAGGATGGTATCAGCAGAGGAGTGATGGTTTGACCACTGGCATAATCCCTGACCAATATGCGTGTTGTTCTAGTCACTAAATATAATACAGTATTTGATAGCTTAAAAATGACATCCATCTACAATGCTTTCATGTTTCATTTCCAAAGAATGTGACTGATGCAGTGGAATATAAATAAAGGCCAGGGTGGTGTGATTAGAGTTGAGACCTGCACAATCAGCCTCCCATACCACACTCAACTGTATTATATTGATTAACAGGGCACAGAAGTGGAAGCAAATGACCTAGTTTTGTTTTTGCTTGTTTTATATTAATATTTTATTTCATCTCTGGAGAAGTAGAATATCCATTTGCATTTGAGAGCTACAGTGCACACTAATACAAGGCAGGCTGTTTAAGATACACATTGAAATCAAAGAGGCATTTTTTCTTTGTTGTTACGGTTCTGTTTTCTTTAGCAGTTAAACATTTCCCCAGGCTCTTATTAACTCTCTCTGACTTATTAATGTTATGACATTTGGCATAAAGGCACTGGAGAGTTGTACCAACTTTGTTGTGGTGACATCAGGTTGAAACAGGATGCTCCAAGCTATGAGTGTTTTCAGCATCCTAATGTGTGAACCAAGCTGATTTGCTTGCAGCCTCCATATCAGTCCAAAACAATCTGTTTGGTATTTACTGTACTGAAGATTTGGAAAGAAAATTAAAGCATTCAGATGTGAAAGTCAGAATTCACTCCAGCAGCCTCTACACGCAAAATAAAGACAATGGCTTTAAATTCTTTGCTTTCAACTCATTGCCTATTTTTAATTGTTGCCATTTTAATTTCTTTTCATACCTTTTTAGGTGATATGTGACACTGCTTGTGTATCCCTTGGAGGGCTATTTGTTAAATGATGCCTTTTAGCACATTTCAGCCCTTGCTCTGGTTTGGCAGTGTACCCTGTTGACTAGAGGAATTAGCCTGGATGCACAATAAGACTTAGCTTCACAATTTTATACATGTTAATACAAAGTAAGACATATATGAGGTGGAAGAGTATGATACACTGAAGTGGCAAAAGTGAATATTTGGAGATTTACACAAAGAGAAGCGTGAGTGCATTTACAACTGTGTGTTAATGAGCCAATATTTCTTTCAAGTGAACATTTAAAGTCAGGTGAAGACAATTTATTTTTGTATAGTGCTCTTCACTTGAGTGCAGGTTCTGAATGCTGTAAGAAGATGAAAACCAGTTAAGAAAATTAACAAATTACAAAATGCACACAAATACAATTAGTTAAAACATTCAATAAGCAAAGCCATGTCAAAATGATTCACACCAAACTTGCATACAGTACTTTTGTTGAGCAAAATTTGAGTAGAAGTCAAAATCCTTTTATCATTAGATTCTAGGTCTTTCCTATGAACATGAAAACAGATTGGAAGTATAGCAGTCATACTAAAGCCACAGCAGGACATAAAGAAGAGAAACAGAATAGAGGAGGTTCAATATCAGTTTATAATTTGTGTAATACTTTCATATTTTTACAAATACAGTGTACATATATATATATATATATATATATATATATATATATATATATATATATATATATATATATATACTAGCAAAATACCCACGCTTCACAGCGGAGAAGTAGTGTGTTAAAGAAGTAATGAAAAAGAAAAGGAAACATTTTGAAAATAACGTAACATGATTGTCAATGTAATTGTTTTGTCACTTTTATGAGTGTTGTTGTCATATATATATATATATATATATATATATACACACAAACATATATATACATATACACATATACATATATACATATACATACATATGTACATATATACATATACACATATATATATTTATACACATACATACACACATACATATATATATACACTAGCAAATTACCCGCGCTTCGCAGCGGTGAAGTACTGCATTAAAATTTTTATTAAGAAGAAAATTTAACCTTTTTAAACTGAGGGAAAATATGCCAATAATTATTTGTTAAGGATCTCTTTGTATACAATGTTGTCAGTTCGGCCCTCTGGTTGTAACATGACCAAGCTGTGCGCTAAGCTTACTCTTGAGCATGCAACTTACAGTTAGCCATGTGAACAGTAATCTTGTCTCAGATCTCACAGCTTGAATTGCTGCTGTCATAATCGGTTTGAGTTTCATGGTTTGTTTCAATTATGACAGTATTTGCAAGATTTGTTGTATTGAAGTGACATTCGGCATCTGTCAAGCGTTGTAAGCACACAACCGGTTTCATCGATAAAATCACGTCCAGCTTTTGAGAGTTTAAAACATTCATAAACATCATCAAAGTGTCCACTACTGAAATCGTCACCTGTGAATCTAAGATGTTTAAGAGGCATTGGCGGTTGTCGAAAGGTGTAAAATATTTGGCCATTTCGGTATACTTGAAAGCGACAACCAAACAATTCAGCGGCAGCCATCAACTCACATGCAGAACGATAGGTGAAGGGCTTAAGCATTTCACTCTTATAGTGCTCCTGTGTAGTATAATTATCTCCTGTACTGTCATCAGTCCACACCTTGAACCAGTCCCAGTCATTCAATACATAAGACACAATGTTCCTTCGGATATCAAGAGTGAGCCTGATATTGCCGTGCAATATGTAAGAAAGAGAATGGAAAAGGTAGGTGCTATCTCCGGGCATGGAAACCACTCGGTAAGTGACAGTTCTTTGATCGATAGTGATCATCTCGATAGATATGGTAATGGGGGTCTGAATGATAAAGGAAATGGGTACCTTAGCAACGTAAAGTAAGTGTAAAATACCTATACAATAACTATAATTGTAATAAACAAACAATAAAACAGCGGAGAAGCCGTGGATTAAACAAAAAGGCTGTAGCTATCAGTAGGGAAACGTGAATCCCGTGGCGAAGCAAGGAAGTGGAATGTAGAGACCGGAGCGATGGACGGTCTTATATAGGCAGGCAGCCAACAACATGGGGGACCCAACGCCACCTCACACGGTGACCGAGGTGCAGGCTATGGACGTATATATGTACGTAAGTAGGATTCAGTTAGCGTTGGGAACCCGTGTACCAAATTTCTTGAGGATGGGCTCATAAGTAACAAAGACTGTTGAAAAGTTCAATATGGCGGCCGGCAGTGGCATCATACCACCGAAATAAGTATGTACATTGGTTTTGGTTAGTGCTGGGAAGCCGCCTACCAAATTTCGAGAAGATGGGGCCATAAATAAGAAAGTTCAACATGGTGGACGTTGTTGACCGTTATGACCATTACGCGTAGAATTTCGAAATGAAACCTGCTTAACTTTTGTAAGTAAGCTGTAAGGAATGAGCCTGCCAAATTTCAGCCTTCTACCTACACGGGAAGTTGGAGAATTAGTGACGCGTTGGAAAGTTCAATATGGCGGCTGACAGTGGCGCCATACCACAAATAAGTATGTACATTGGTTTCGGTTAGCAGGGAAGCCGCCTACCAAATTTAATGAAGATGGGGCCATGAATAAGAAAGTTCAATATGGCAGACGTTGTTGACCGTTATGACCATTACGCGTAGAATTTCGAAATGAAACCTGCTTAACTTTTGTAAGTAAGCTGTAAGGAATGGGCCTGCCAAATTTTAGCCTTCTACCTACACGGGAAGTTGGAGAATTAGTGACGTTTGGAAAATTCAATATGGCGGCCGACAGTGGCATCATACCACCGAAATAAGTACGTACATCGGTTTTAGTTAGCGCAGGGAAGCCACCTACCAAATTTCGTGAATATGGGGTCAGCCTTCTACCTACACGGGAAGTTTGAAAATTGGTGACGTTGGAAAGTTCAATATGGCGGCTGACAGGGGCGTCATACCATCGAAATAAGTAAGTACATCGGTTTCGGTTAGTGCAGGGAAGCCGCCTACCAAATTTCGTGAAGATGGGGCCATAAATAAGAAAGTTCAACATGGCGGACGTTGTCGACCGTTATCGACCGTTCTGACCGTTATGTGTAGAATTTCGAAATGAAACCTGCTTAACTTTTGTAAGTAAGCTGTAAGGAATAAGCCTGCCAAATTTCAGCTTTCTACCTACATGGGAAGTTGGAGAATTAGTGATGAGTCAGTGAGTGAGTCAGTCAGTCAGTCAGTCAGTGAGGGCTTTGCCTTTTATTAGTATAGATTTATACTTCAGAAAGAAAAGGTTAATTTGAAATAGGTGCAGGTGTATATTTAAATTATTAAAGCCCATGTTGCATATTTAAATGAAAAAACTAAATAAAAGACTGTTGATGAATCTCAGGCTGATCTGTTCCCTTACCAAGTTTACATGTTCTCCCTGTATGTGACTGTTTTCTCTGTATACTCCTACCGCTTAAAGATATCCAGGTTAGATTACTTGGTAAATTTGTATTGGCCTAATGAGGGAGTGTGAACATGTGCTCTTTGATTGACTGGTATCTCATTCTGAATTATGAGAAGTATCCTGCTGCTGATTACCGTTAACTGAACTAAATGAATTAAAGAATGGGCAGACGGATGGGTGGATAAACAAAATTCTTGCTTATATTCACCGTGTTGATGTTTTTTTCATAGTTAGTGAATTTTGCACATACCCTTCTATCTAGTCATATTCAAACCCACATGGGATCAAGGGCAGGGCAGAACCTTAAAATGAACCCAAAGCGGAAGCTGCGATGTAAAATGAGCAGCGAGCCCTGGTCCACCAGAGGCTACATTGTTACAATCAGACAACAGTCAGTCTTTGCATTATTATTTAATACTTTTTTTTACTGAGAGCCACAGCTCTAGTTGTTAACAAGGTAAGTGGGGTGCACAAAAAGAAACCAACACATTTCATGAAAAGGACACTAAATGTTAGTCTTTGACATAAAATAGAAAGTATACCGTATGATTACCTGGTAATGACATAAATATTTGTGAAGTTTCGTTTAGACTTAAGTGGAGTTGGATTAAAAAGGATAAAAAGGGGGATGTCAGTGTTTCCAGTTTCTTTGGAGGAATTTTGATAGTGTTTAAACCAGAAAAAAGGCCCACGTGATCAGACAAGTGAAGAGCAATAATTAGCACAGAACCATAAATAAAGCAAGATAAAATTTAGGAATATGTGAGTAGTAGCAGCAAAGTGAACTGCGAATTTCATACCACTAACACATTTCATGCAGCTCACTTCATCTTTTCATTTTCTGACTCTTGGATTCAGAATGTACTGCCTCACCCCTTGATTGCTGTTAGCTCTCCACTTTTGAATGCCCCACCCTCCTAATTTTCCTTTGTTTGCAATTTATTGTCATGGCAAGATAAGGACAGAAGTCACCAAAAAAAAGAACTCATAAGGCATCATGAAATATTTTAATAAACTGATTGCAAGAGGATTATAAGACTTTAAATATAGTGCTGTGTTAAACATCTGCTAACCATAAATCATAAACATATGGAGGAATGACCAATGCAAATGATTTCCGACTGTATGTCAGCAACATCCAGGAGTTTGTCAGGTCTGAATGTTCAAGTGAGGTGGGCTTGTTGATAACTCTTTCTTTATACAGTATTATGATAACAGAAGGAAAAACTATATTAACATGGGGAGAATGCATCTACAACAGAACTGTTACTATACAGCATTTTGAGCTACCATGCCCCTGCTTGGCTGATTACTCTAACTACAAATGACTGCAAAAATGAGCATTATGGTAAGGAAAATATCAACTTTTAAAAGGAATTTTCTGAATCAACTACTTCCTACATGAAAACATGACCCCAAAATTACAGACAATGCAAGGGAATGTAAAAAGAATGAGGCTCAATAGAAGAAAGTGATGAAGCCATAAAGGGATCAGAGATCAAAAGAAACTGTGTGACATCTTGACTCTGAAAGCAAAAAAGCCAAAGGGCTAGATACTTTGCAAGGGGAATGGATTAGTGATGGACTTAAGAGACTGTGAAATTGACACTAAAAGATAAGAAACAAGCGAGCAAACATCCAGAGAGAATATGAAGATAAGGCTGAACCATTTTGAGAATTGCAGCCAAAGAGAAGGAGAAGCATTTAGAAGAAGGCCCAGCAGTAAATCAAAATTTTTGCCACTTTACCTAGAGCCCCTGGTGGACTGCACAACTCTGAAGCAACTAAAAGATATTATCAAAGTGACCGACTTTATTATACAATATTCTGAATGTTGAGACCACATTTTAATGAAATCAGGACTCTAATTGGCAGTGTTTGATGAGAAATAAGTGCAAGCTGGAACTCTCTGTAGCGTTTTAAAAAATGGGATTAGGCAATCAATCCAGTGCAGGTTAAGTATAACCCTAAGGGCCTAGAGTGGCAAACTGACAATAGCTGCCTATTTTTAAGAGCCAAGGGAAAATTGTTTAAAGAACAGAGCACATAACCATTTTAGCTTTTTTTTTTGTGTTAAACTTTTGTTTGACTGGAGTGAAGAAGCAACATTGATCTGTAAATTAATGACTAATGTCTGCATATCTACAGTGAATCATATAGAATAACACACTTCAATAAAAAAACATTTAATTCTTAGGTGAAACTAAAAAGAATTAAAATGAAATTGCTTTCAGTGACTGGCACTTCTTAAATTATTGTGATATGGACACTTAAGGCTATAAGATGACCTTTTCTTCAATGTTTATATTGTTCAGCACAGCATATTTGTTGACCAAATACATGGCTTTACTATTATTTTTCCCAACAGCTCTTGCTTCTGTTTCAATTACAGGGTTTAGTTACTAAGACATTTGAATGTTCTTTAAGACTTCTGCATGTAATGGAGGATAAATGCCATTATTACACTGCTGCTATTACAACTATTTTTGTGCCGGTCTGTCTTTTAGAGCTAAAGGAATTGGGTGAAAAAAAGTATTGACCAGTGCAGGCAATAAAAATATCCCAGCAGCTGCACTTAATCTTTTTTTTTCCTGTGGTCTCCTGCAGATTTAGAACATTTCTTCTCCTAGCGTGAGATGTGATATATATATACAGCTCAATATTATACAGCCAATTGCAGTGTTTACACATCAACATTTTTACTCCTGCATCTCTAGTTTGATGTTTAAAGAAAATGCTTTCTGTAGAAATATGAAATGTTAATGGTGAAAGCAAGCATATTATTTTATAATAACTACTACTAGATAGGCTGCAGTTCATTAAAGGAGAGAAACATGAAACATAAGCTACTTTCCATTTATTTACAATTAAATTTTCTGAGCTTAAATATCCCAATACAGAATGAATGCTAGTGTGTCTTTTGGCATAACTGTCTGAATATCAGGACACAAACCTGGATCAGATACAGAAATATTTTAGGGTTCATTTGAGGAAAAAGGAGTAAACAGGCAAAATCAATACAGGGAGAACATACTAACTGCACAGGTACTGCTGTTTGAACTTGGGTATCTGGAGCTGTGATGCAGAAGTTAACATTGTGCTGTCCCATTTGTTATTATTTGTTGATAGATAGATAGATAGATAGATAGATAGATAGATAGATAGATAGATAGATAGATAGATAGATAGATACTGTAGTAAATTAATCCCATGGGGAACATGAAGTATTAAAGCAGTCTACTCATATTAACAGCAGTCAGATATACCCCAAAGCTAGAAAACAGTCTAAACATTAAGATACTGTAAATATATACATTAAAGAATGATTGTGCCATTCATCTATTTAAAATTAACCCATTAAGACAGCAAGAAAATATTTGTACCCAGCAAATGTAATGTGAAGTCTTAAGATGTCAGATAGGCTTCCCTGCAGAGGGTGTGAGACATTGTTCATGATAGTTGTGACCTTAGGAAACATTTTTTGTGCCTGCTACCACCTGCAGAGGGTCCAGAACAGAGTCTGCCTTCCTAGCTATCTTGTTAAGTCTATTAGTTTCTCCTGCTTTTGAATATGGCTTTCATTTTCAACCCCATCAGGATTCCTGTGGTGAATCCCAAGGTAGTTATATTCCCGTAACATTTCAGTGTCTACCCTGCTTAATTTGAAGTCCACTACCATCTCCTATGTTTTGCTAAAATTCAGCTGCTGATGGTTCAAATTGCACCACTGATTGAAGTCCTTCAACAGGCTTACATACTGCATTCCTCCTATAAGAAAAAGGTTTGAGCTTTAGAAGAAGTGAGCACCTGTTGTTGTAGCATCATTCAAATGTTCCTTTTATCAATAAACCTGTACACTATAAATTGTATTTTACAGATTAATGCTAGCAATTCCTGAGATTTACATTCTGATTGTGCTGTAAAGTATGTATTAAAGGAATGTGTGTGGAAAGAGTGACACTCCATCATATGTAACTTATATTATAGAACAAGTTGTAGTCCCAAAGTACAATGTTTTAATTATCTGTGAGCATTAAAATTTTAAAGATTTTCCATTAAGGGCAAATAATGTAATATTCTGAGTTCTAGGATTTAATACAAAGGTCAATTTTTTCTTCCAAGAAATTACTAGAACTAATCCAAAGTTAAAATAATAAAACAATGTTTAGAATCAGAATTCTTTTCCCTAAGAGTTTTTATTTGTTTGAGCATTTGGTCTTTCACAGAGTTACTGTCTTTATTAAATAAAGTTTACAAGGATTCTTATTGGCGTTGCTGTGTTATATACCAGAACTGAGCCCATCATAGTAGGGAGCTTGTCTCCCTGCAGCGTCCTCTTGCGGCACCCCATGATCCCAGTAAGGCTGCCCTGCCAGACTTCCCACTGGGTGCCAACAACCAGGGCTGCTCCCATCTAGCGTGCTGGGGTAATAAAAAAAAAACAGCGATATCTTTGCTTTTTAATGGGCTGTCCGTCCACCCTTTCCGGTCCTTCCTTCCTGGTATGCTCCCTCTCCTGGCTGGGATGCCCATCCAGCCCATGTGGCTTCTACAATAGATAGAAAGATAGATAGGTATGGATTGCACATCAACTGTATGGTATAAATGATCTTGGAAGAAAAGTGAGAAAATGATTTCTTTATCAGAATTGAAAATACAAAGTAGCAAATGAAGAACCAGAAACAAAACCGTACTGTTTCTCTGGAGCTATTTAGAGACTTTTTCAAGCTTTGTCTATGCACTTGAGTACCTGGTCTGCATATCCACTCTTTATAAACACTGTACTCCAAATACCAAGTGACTCTCCCACTATTCTGTGAGGACGCCCCACATATGTAGGTGGCATACTTTCCCTTGTTGCTTGTTTACCCAGGTTGTTATCTGAAAGCGGGTCACTGCCAATAATATGAAAAGATGGCTTAGCTAGGGTTGTCTCGAATCCTTCCAGTTTCTTACAAGCGCTTTTTGCCTGGCACCACTACTGATGCCATTATGAGCAATGCTGCATATCCTCTCTCTGACAAATAAAACTGAGCACTTTCAGCCCACAAATTATTCAGCAAAAGTGTGTCAACAAACGCTACTGGGGCTTCTTTATACCAAACAGCAGTACACCTGCAAAATGCATCACTGTGACTGTGACAACCAAGTCATCATTCTGGTGTCTGTTCAGACTATGGTGTGTGCGTATGTTTGTTTATTTATTTGTGTACTTTTTTATTTACTTATTTAAACAACTTCTGTAAAAAAACAAATTTCCCACTGGGGACAAATAAAGTTCTGTCTATCTACTGTATGTGCAATATGTTACAGAAGACTAGAAGCATGATCATTTCAAACAAGCTTCTTCAATTGTATTGAAAACCGACAAAGCAGTGTATACAATTTTATTATACATACATGTAATTAAAAATCAGTTTAAATTTTTGGATTTAAATTTAGCACACTGGCTTAGATCTTGGTGCTGCTTCCTCACACATCCTAAGTCTTGTGTTCAAGTTTTAACCCAGACCGTGTCTGCATTCTTTCAGTGTCTGTGTGGATCATCTCCAAGTATTCTGGATTCCACTCGAATGGCAATGTCATGCAGGTTAGGTTCTTTGGTGACTAACTTGGCCCAATGCATGTGTACCTTGGAATGAATAATGGCATTTTGTTCAGGACTGTTTACTGATTTGTGCCTCAGGCTGCTTACAAAACACATGGATGGATGGTTGCATTTTGAAAAGAAATGTAAGCCTAGCAAGTCTTACACTGAAGTTGCCTTCATAACTGGTAGATCGATTTCAAGCTGCTTTAAAAAATGAGAGTTTAAATGTATCAGATTTATCTTTGTTGACTATCAGATGGCATATTTGGTTCACAGTAACACATGAAGTCTAATTTAGCCGAAGAAGGTGATTATCACTGAAAATAGAGATTTGCCAAGTGAAAGGTGCTTGCCTAATAAATTCAGTTTCTAGAACCGCTCACACATGTTTGTAAAAGTTGTTAAGTTATGTACCATACAATGAATATTTGAGGATGCTACTGTGATATTCAGCATGACAGGTTGCAAGTATTACTGATGTTAAAATGAGTCCAATAAATCTTAAGGCTGCATAATGCTGCACTCAGCCTTGGGGGGGATCCCATAATGGTGATTACTGATATGTCATAGCTTATCATCAGTAGAGTATGCTGCTGGAGGTTAAAAGAGCTACTGCTTCACCTTCTGGCAGGCAGTATACCCTGGTCAGTCATCATTTGTGCACATCAGAGCTCTCCTGTAAGGTATGGACAGCACCAATAAATAACTATGAGGTCTGCTTTGCAAAAGATTTATGGTGGATTGGCATATCTGTTTAGTACATGAAGTTGTGATTTCAGGTGTATGTGGGTAAAAGCATTTTTTGTATAGTTTTAAAGTCAAATTCTGTGTGTGATAACAAAAAGAGCACAAAGTAACAGTCTGTAATATAAATTAAGATTGGTATTGCATTGACATAAACACACTGCTTTCTGTTTCTTTAGTAACATGTAGAGGAGAATTCTAATATATTTTAATCTGTATAAAGCTGTATACCTTTACTTTCATAAACATTTGATAATCTTATATGGCCAGATTGTACACCCATTTTGTGTACAGTCTTGTGTACAACTTATTCCACTTTATGGCCACCTGAGCAGCATTCAGAACGAAGCAGGAAAGAAGTCTCGAGTAGCACTAGAGTTGCCAATTGATATGACAACTGTGTTTGGAATGTTCAGGTAAAACAGAATAGCAGAAAACAAACAAACTTGCTGAATGTGCAAAGTTCACATAGAAAGTGAACTGACAGGACCTTCACTCCAGTGTTCTGAAACTGTGAGGCAGCTGTACTTACCACCACTGTGCCTCTTTACTGCATTGTTAAATAAAATGGTCATTGAATCCTTACTATTCACAAATGCTTTACCTTTCAGTATCCTCTGTTAGGAAGCAGTCTACACCACTTAGTACCTGTTGCCAGTTTTACCATGTTGACAGACCACAGAGGGGGGGAAACTCCACTGCATTATTATCAACTCATGCCTTATGACAAGCACTATACAGTGACTGAGGCCTGTCCTGCAGTGAAAGGAGAGTGGCCACAGTGAGAAACGTGTTGTTGTCATTCAAGTGGAACAAAGTGATAAAGCTGCAAGTGCTCCTGAAATGGCAAAAAACAAAATTACAGTATCCCAAAAATTCTAATTAAAAACACTTATCTGCTTTCTAATTTTCAAAATATTTTTTTTTTTCTAACAACCTGTATTTTCCAAGTATTATTATGCAGAAACATAATTCATTTACATGATAACCGCAAAGTACTTCACTAAGCTTTTTGTCTAGTTTTTTTTTTTCCTGCCACCTAATTAATTAGTGTATTTTTAACTATGTCTGTCTGATGGGGCTGGGCACCTCCTTGGCACTTGTGGTACACCTTCATGAAACAGCGAAGGCAGATGTGTAAAGCCAATAATTGCTTTATATTACCTTATGCCTTACACACACGCATACACATACCCTCTCAACATCTGACACCTGATTTACTGTGACGCTAATTACATAAAAACACAATTAGGCAATTTAAAAAAAAAAAATCTTATCTAATACACTGACTGCAATCACGCTTGATTATATGAGGTGGATAGCAACACATCATGTCACCTTAAGTAGTCCTGAGTAGCTTCATTGCATAATGGAGGTACAGATAAAAAGTGAAGCCTTTTAAGTGCATTTTCTTCAGATAAGAATATCAGCTGCAATAATGTGCACAAAAAACAGAGACAGTAAAGCTCAATCAACCAAGCTCTATTTCACAGAAGTTACCAGGAACTTGTCATAATGCTTGCTCAATGTTAGACTTAAAATGTCATTATAATGCTCTAGGATAACATAACTTTTAAAGTATTGATTTATTTAGTAAGCAAGCATATCTTTAGCATAAGCAATGCCATTTATTGATGACAAAAACATGGCATATTGTTCAAAATGAAAGGAGCCTGACATGCAGTTTTTGATCTGCTTCTTAACCTGATGGAGACACAAGGCTTAAGAATTCCCATTTATCCTTAAAACGAAAACCACAAAGCTTAAGTTAAGTAGGTTTGGGATGTCATGCAAATTTATTTCTAGCATTATTGTTACCACTGAGACATGCTGGAGCCATGAGATGGAGCAAGGTAGATTTAGAAAGGTTGAACTCTCTGTGCAATATATCTGGCACTGTGACTCAGATAATGCTTTTTATATATAAATTGTTGATAAGTTATTTTGGTGCACCATACTGGTTAATTTCTAGAGAGCTCACTTAATTGCTCCTCTTTAGCCCATTTATTGGCTTAGTCCCTGAAACAGTGTTTATTATGGAAATAATATACAGTTAATGGAATGCTGCAGTATGGCTTTGCACAAATTAATGAGTGAAATGTGAGACTGTTTTATCTTGTAGTCTTATATAGAAGTAATGAAAATAGCGCTGTCCATGAGCTTACATGTTTGATGGCACAAAGATAAAGAGCTTCCTCATAACACAATAGTATCTGATCACTGACAAGCTTTTGCATTTTCTCAGTACCATAAATAAGGACTGCCTGCCACCATCTGGATTGGTAAAAATAAAAAAAATGATTGCTACTGCAGTCCTTAAGACCAATATTCCCATCTCACTTGATCCTCATGTCATTTTCACTCATATCAACAGCCATGACACTTGCTGTGGAACCCTGCCTCCTCGACCCACTCACTACCGTATCCATCAGAACCTGCAGTGAGTCAGCAGAGCCCAAAGTCTTGCGTGCTCATGGCTGCAGCACAGCAGGTTTGACACTGTCACTCAATGTCACTCCACCCTATCCACACCTCCATCTAATCAAGTATTCTGTCCAAGTTCCTTCACTCTCTTGTCTCGTCTCATCTTCTTTGATCTCATAGCAGCACACACTTTCCTTTTCTGTTTTTTCATTTTTCACCCTTACCTCAGTGAATTAATCTGCTTAATGAAGGCACCACCTTACCTGTCATTGGGAGCTTTTAATGAGGAGCGGATGCGCTAATCTCAATTTTTTTAACCTAATTAGTCAACCTTCCCACTAACTGCTACACTTACTATTCTCCCCCTTAATGCCCCTCCCTTCACCAAGTACTAATACTGTACATAAAAACCCAACTTGCTGTTTGTAAAATGACCCCATGACACAAAGTGTCATACTTTCCATGAACTGATATTGTGATGATGACCAGTACTTGATGCTAAACCGATGGCATATGAAACTGATGCATTTTAACTAAAGGCCACACTGTTCAGTGAACTGCTACAAGTATTGTTGTTGTCCATTCCTGCACAAATGGCCACAAAAAAAGAGACAATTAAATTAAAAAGTGCTCCTTTCTGCACCTAGATATTTTTCTGAGATTGAGAATATTTTAACTACAAGCCTAAAATTTTATTTTAAACTCAGCAGCAATAGCGCAAATTAATTTTTTTACATGTAATGATTATGTTGTAGTTGTATGCTTGTGAGACAGGGATTGCCTTTAGTGGTCTGATTGAACTGACTTTGTGTGATAGTTGCAGTAATGCTTCAGAAAGAAGATATGTGACCTCTGTCTTCCCCCTTCATAATGCTGTATTCATTCTTTAACTGAGTATCATACTGACTATATACTAGTAGCCAAAATCATGTGAATGGTCTAAGCACTGAAAAAATAAATTTGTTTGGAATAGTACCTTCAAAAAAGTAAAAAAATGATTAGCACATCATGATTTGTGGTCGTGTAGCTTGGATGTGGCAGAAAAGAAAAACAATATGCATAGTAAAGGTAAATTAGCATCATGAACTTTTATCAGTTTTCTTACAACTAGGCTTGATCACTGCAAATTGGAAGTTCCCATCCTACTTGTATTCACTGTCAAGAACCACTCAGCAATCTTGCCTTTACCTTAGTGAAAAGGATAGTTTGCATTCTTAATTAACAAGTACATGAACACATAAACATATTTAATAAGAAGTGTGGCGGTGCCTGGAAATTTATGGTTTTCAGAATGGCAACTTTTATTTCTGTTTGAAAGGTCCTATAAGCAAATAAACAAGTCGGAGCCTCAATGGAATATTTTTGAGCTGACTTCTGGTCAATCAATATTAATTTCAGTTATCATCCATTTGAAATGCAGACCAAAGATGAACATCCATGATAAAGGCAAATAATAGTTGTTTGGCTTGTAACGTTCTTTAGGTGGTACATCATGCTTTTGTACATTATCACTGGTTATCTTTGATTTTCACATTGTTCTGTGAGGCTTACAATTCAAAGTGGCACTGATGTCATGATAGTACATAAGGTGGTGCATGACTAAGTAAGTTATTTACTTCTTTCTTGATTTTTGGGTTTTATTTTTATGGGCTTATTTTTAAAACTGCAGTGTTATTATTTGCTCATTAGGGGCTAATTAATTTCAGCAAGTGCTCAATTCTGGTCACATAATACATGATCTGAAAAGTATGTCCTTATGTGTTCAATCAGAAGGCCATCATTTTTCCTCAGGCAAGAACTTAAGTACTTTTGAGAGATTTTTAACAAATGCTATTTGTCTCCCTGGTACTAATAAGACCTTAAGGACTCCCATCACACTTTTTAACAAGACTTATTTATTTATTTTGAGCCAACGGAATCCTGACATCAGACTATATAATCATGATTCACCATGGCAGGCCTTATGTTTTTTCACCATATGACTGACATCCTGAGGTACTTGAGCCCTTTCACAAAGATTAGCCAATCTCATTTGGCATTATTGAAGATATGCATGCTTTCCATAAACAGAGCCATGGACATGCTGATCCATAGTTAGCCAATATAAAAATGAAAATATAGCTCCCTACCATAAAATAACTATTAAAAATCTATATTAGCATTATATTAATCATGTTTTTATTAAAGTAAAACAAATACTCAACAGTACATAATACGTTCTTTGTAGACTATATATATATATATATATATATATATATATATATATATATATATATATATATATATATATATATATATATATATATATACATATATATATATATATATCTTTTTATATATATATAGCTAGTAATCAGCAAAGGGAGAAAACAAATCATCCATCCATTATCGAACCCACTATATCCTAACTACAGGGTCACGGGGGTCTGCTGGAGCCAATCCCAGCCAACACAGGAAGAAAGGCAGGAAACGAAACCCTGGCAGGGCACGCCAGCCCACCGCAGGATGCACACACACATGCACCTTCACACCAAGCACACGCTAGGGACAATTTAGGATCGCCAATGCACCTAACCTGCATGTCTTTGGACTGTGGGAGGAAACCGGAGTACCCGGATGAAGCCCACGTAGACACGGGGAGAACATGCAAACTCCACGCAGGGAGGACCTGGGAAGCGAACCCAGGTCTCCTAACTGCGAGGCAGCAACGCTACCCACATATCATATATCTTAAAATTGTTTTTTATTCCTAAGATTTCAAATCCTATCAGGAGTCATCATCAGAGGAAAATGATTAGACTTACAGGAATCCAAAGCAATATATAGCAAATAAGAGGGTGTTGGGGGGATCAAGGTGGGGTTCAGAGGGTGTTTGTCATAAAATCTTTTTTATTATTTAGGTGACCTTCTTTTTAAGTTTGTATATGCTGAGTTCATGTCCAAATGTCT
Organism: Polypterus senegalus; assembly: GCF_016835505.1. Classification (NCBI taxonomy): domain Eukaryota; kingdom Metazoa; phylum Chordata; class Cladistia; order Polypteriformes; family Polypteridae; genus Polypterus; species Polypterus senegalus. The sequence goes on from NC_053163.1 coordinate 51,144,767, forward strand.
TTTAATGGTGTTTTCATTTGAAAGCCATGATTCAGCCAGGTCTTTGGAACTTTTAGTATTAGCCATGAATTTTAGTTGCACTGTTTCCCAGTTAAACGTATGCCCAGTTGAAGTTGTATGTGCATGTATCAGAGATCATGGGTCCTTCCTTCTGACAGCATCGCAATGTTTTTGTATGTGTGTTGCTAGTGTTTTAGATGTTTGTCTCACATATACAACTGGGCACGCACTGCATGGTATATTGTATACTGTGTTCCGTTACCTTTGGCATCAAAAAGAATAGTCAGCAGAGTGTTTTAATTAGATTAATTTGAAAAGTGCAAGTGTTGATGTGGAACTTACTTGAAAAATACCACAATAGCTTAACATACTAGATATTTGGATATTATTCATTAATTATATAGATAAGATGTTATACTCGAAGCCCCACAGGCCTGAGGTCACATGTTGGCTTTTGTATTAGAATTAGAATTAGAATTAGAACAATCTAGACGAGAACAGGCCATTCAGCCCAACAAAGCTCGCCAGTCCTATCCACTTGCTTCCTCCAAGAAAACATCAAGTCGAGTTTTGAAAGTCCCTAACGTCTTACTGTCTACCACACTACTTGGTAACTTATTCCAAGTGTCTATCGTTCTTTGTGTAAAGAAAAACTTCCTAATGTTTGTGCGAAATTTACCCTTAACAAGTTTCCAACTGTGTCCCCGTGTTCTTGATGAGCTCATTTTAAAATACAAGTCTCGATCCACTGTACTAATTCCCTTCATAATTTTAAACACTTCAATCATGTCACCTCTTAATCTTCTTTTGCTTAAACTGTAAAGGCTCAGCTCTTTTAATCTTTCCTCATAATTCAACCCCTGTAGACCTGGAATCAGCCTAGTCGCTCTTCTCTGGACCTTTTCTAGTGCTGCTATGTCCTTTTTGTATCCTGGAGACCAAAACTGCACACAGTACTCAAGATGAGGCCTCACCAGTGCATTATAAAGGTTGAGCATAACCTCCTTGGACTTGTACTCCACAGATCGTGCTATATAACCTAACATTCTGTTAGCCTTCTTAATGGCTTCTGAACACTGTTTGGAAGTTGATAGCTTGGAGTCCACTATGACTCCTAAATCCTTCTCATAAGGTGTACTCTCGATTTTTCGACCGCCCATTGTGTATTCAAACCTAATATTTTTACTTCCTATGTGTAATACTTTACATTTACTGACATTAAATTTCATCTGCCACAAATCTGCCCAAGCCTGTATGCTATCCAAGTCCTTCTGTAATGATATAACGGATTCCAAATTATCTGCTAATCCACCTATCTTGGTATCATCTGCAAACTTAACCAGCTTGTTACTTATATTCCTATCTAAATCATTTATATATATTAAAAATAGCAGCGCCCTAGCACTGACCCCTGTGGAACACCACTCATAACATCGCCAGTTCTGATGAGGTTCCTCGCACCATCACCCTCTGCTTCCTGTGTCTGAGCCAATTCTGCACCCATCTAAAAACATCACCCTGAATTCCCACTTCTTTTAACTTGATGCCCAACCTCTCATGTGGCACCTTATCAAATGCTTTCTGAAAGTCCAGATAAATAATATCATAAGCTCCACTTTGATCGTATCCTTTTGTTGCCTCCTCATAGAATTCCAACATGTTAGTAAAACACGACCTCCCCCTTCTGAACCCATGCTGACTGTTCAGAATAACTCCTGTCCTTGTCATGTGTTGCTCAATCTTATCCTTAATAATTCCTTCCATTAATTTTCCTGTGATGCTTGTTAAGCTTACTGGCCTATAGTTGCTTGGATCTGCCCTGTCACCCTTTTTATATAATGGGATGATATTTGCCATTTTCCAGTCCTTTGGAATCTCTCCAGTGCACAGTGACTTCCTAAAAATGTGTGTCAAGGGTTTATATATGTACTCACTAGCCTCCTTAAGAACACGAGGATAAATATTATCTGGGCCTGGTGATTTGTTTGATTTTATCTTATTTAATCTGAGCAGCACTTCTCCCTCTACAATTTCCAAATCCCTCAGTACCTCCTTAGTAGTTGCGTTTACCTCTGGCAGGTTATCCACTTGCTCACTTGTAAACACCTCAGAAAAATGTAAGTTTAGGGCATCTGCTATTTCATTGTCTGTATCTTTTAATTCCCCTTTACTATTCCTGATGAACTTGACCTCCTCCTTAACTGTTCTTTTACTACTAAAATACTGAAAGAATCTCTTGGGGTCTTCTTTCGCCTTATCTGCTATATTCCTCTCCAACTGTCTTTTAGCCTCCCTGATATCCTTCTTAATGGTTGCCCTCATTTTCTCATACGCGCTACGGTTCTCTTTGCAGTCATTAGTCTTATATGCCTTATACAGCAGTTTTTTCCTTTGCAACTTCTTTTTTAAATCACTATTATCTGTGTGGAGTTTGGATAGACTCTAATTGAATGCTTTGTTTTCTCTGGGTTCATCCCAAAAGAAACAGATTTATGTTAAGAGGGAATTGTATGTTTTCACTACTGTGCTCTGTAATAAACTGGGGCCTCATGCATAACGCCGTGCCTAAAATTCACACTAAAACAAGGCATATAGACATTAGTCGAAATGTGCATATGTACAAAAAAATTCAGATGCAGAAAACGCACTTCCAGTACTTAACACTAGAATTACCAGAGCCTACCAAAAAACTCCCCCACCCTGCACAGTTTTCTCAGCTCAAGTTTGTTTACCTGCGTGTCAGTTGCTTAGAGTTGTATAGAGTGAGAAGTCAAGCAAAATTACACCTTTTATAAATACTATATCGTTATTTGGAACACTTGCATTTCATGTGTGTTCCATGTCTACAACGATTTATGCACAGTAAACACATCATTAAAACAAAAACGTTTTTCATGTTTTAGTAATAATTAACAAAATGTAGACATGAAGTGTATAATGTGTGAAGCCTGAATTCCAAATATCAAAGAAACACTTTCACAAAAGGTACAAATATAACAGAATAAATGTGCTTCCATACAAAAATATAACTGCAGAAAAACAACCCACATTAGGGTGCGACACTGACACACAGTTGCTCTGACAACTTTGGTGGCGCAACGGTATCAACTGTTGACTGGTAATCAAAGCTTCACGCGTTCGATCCTGGACAAGTATGTTTTGAGAAGTGAGCTGCTCATATTCCTACTATCTAGACTAATAAAAGGCAGAGCCCTCACTGACTCATCACTAATTCTCCAACTTCCCATGTAGGTAGAAGGCTGTAATTTGGCAGGCTCATTCCTTACAGCTTACTTACAAAAGGTGGGCAGGTTTCATTTCGAAATTCTACGCGTAATGTTCATAACTGGAACCTATTTTTTCATCCATATACTATAATAGACGTCTGCTCGATGGCCATGGGAGGCGGAGTTACGCCTCCAATGTAATTTAGTGTCTGCCCATATAAGTCCGTCCGTCAGCGGCAATCCAATAGAAACACTGCCGCTAAATATTCACGGGTGAAGGACTGTGTTTATGCAGACGACGTTGAGATGGTCAGGGTGATGTTTGGCACAAACTCAGCGAAACTGCGAGAGAAACTTTTAAGTGCCGGATCTTAGCTAACATTAAATACAGCCGTGGACATCGCACGAGATGGCACCAGCACAGCTGGGAAACTTCGATGCATGTACACCGAGCGGCTCACGTGAACTGACGCATTGCACAGACAAAAAGCAACAGTTCCAAAGAGTGCTGAACAAAAACCGAATTACACAATTGAGAAGGCAGCAAAAAAATATGAAGCGTCTGACACATACAAGCATATTCATAAGTGCAACTACTGCGGAAACAAAGCACACGGTGGAAAAAGTAAATGTCCCGCTAGAGGAAGACAGTGTAAAAAAAAACCTGTGCATGAAGTGTGTCATGTCTCAGATAAAGAGGAAGACGAGCTGTTTATTGATGCAGTAAGAAACGAATCGATGAATGAAACCTGTTATCTTTACAACGATTGACAAACACGGAATGTGACTTGAGCACAACTCATCCTACAAACCTGATTGAAAGAAATAATGATAATCAAATCCTTGATGACAGCAACACTCATAACACTCACAAAACAATTACTGTATATTGACAATCATGTTACGTTATTTTTAAAATGTTCCCTTTTCTGTTTCATAACTTCTTTAACACACTAGTTCTCCGCTGCGAAGCGCGGTTATATATATATATATATATATATATATATATATATATATATATATATATTTATATATATATATATACCTCGATCTACTTACTCTCAAATAGACAAACCACACGCTGTGGCGCAATGGAAGAGCCTTCGCCTTTACTGCCGAGGTTCGATTCCCGAGAGGGGGTGCACTGAGTATGTACGCCTGATGATCCCAAAATTAGGGCGAAACACGTGTCGCGTACTCTTTGCATTATTTCACAGTAAAACTATTTCAATATATATATACATACATATATATACACACACACATACATATATATCAGCGCTTCCCGACTCATTTTACCCTCGCATCCCCTTGGTTTGAGACGTATGAAAAAATATGCGGTTAACGCAGAAAGAAAGATCACCAATTGAAGCTTTATGAATAATAGATATTTTATTCGCCATCAATGATTGTTTTGGTAAAGCCACACTCAGTGTAATCATTAGATGAACGGTAAAAAAGTAAGAGCGAGGGGAGGGTGACTTATTGAGGCACACAGGCGAAACCACAATAGCATGCGAGCCCGATGTAATGCGCGTCAACTCAATCTGAATTGCGTGATCACATTCGAAAAAATATATCTTTTCAAGTTCTATTTAGTCGACACAAATATCTTTGGTTGGAATGTAAGGCGAATTTACTCTTTACATTTGTATGGTGAAGAAAAATGTATGCAATGATGCCTACATTTAACACATTCCTACCAAAGACATTTCTGCTGACTAAATAAAAATTCCTTCTATTTAAAATTTAAATAGAAATTGAACAGATACGATAGTTCATAATATTCACGCAGACTTGCACGCAAGAGCGGGAGTCATCCATTTTAACAAGCAGCGTATTGCCCTGATACGAAATAGCTTGCCCATTTAATTATTTAGAAATGCATAAATAAATGAAGATTTTGTACAAATAATGTTTTTCATTTTTCTTCCTTGATGGATTCTGGCACCCCCTGCAACAGTTGCTCGCACCCCAAAGAGTGTATATATATATATTTATATGTACTGTATATATATGTACTGTATATATGTAGATATGTATATGTATATATATGTCTAAATATGTGTGTGTATGTATATATATATATGTATTTGTATGTATATATGTGTGTGTATGTATGTATGTGTGTATATGTATGGATATGTGTATATATATATATATATATATATGACAGCAACACTCATCACTCACAACAGTGACAAAACAATTACATTGACAATCATGTTATGTTATTTTCAAAATGTTTCCTTTACTTTTTCATTACTTCTTTAACACACTACTTCTCCACTGCGAAGCCTGGGTATTCTGCTAGATTTATAATAAAAACATACATTTGATTCCAGTCTGTAACAGCCGGTGTAATTTATGATACTTGTAAAGGTTAGCTTTGTTTTTTTTTTTTTTATTGTCTGATTCACGTTCAAGCTTCCAGAAACACACCCACCCCCTTCCAATCTGACACTGTTTTCAAATAAAGAAGTGGTATGAACTTGCTTTGTTACACCCCCTCTTTATTTGAAAACCATGTCAGATCTTTTGCGCGAATGAGACTGGGAAGACTGTGGACGTGGATGTGAGTGTTGTGCATGACTGTGGATGTGAATTTTTTTTATTCAGTTTTATTCTTGAGTGTTCCTGCTCACGCTGAATTAGTATGCTCCTTCTGATCCATGGTGCAATGCTAAGAACTGCTGATTCCCAATCAAGAGCTTCTGGAATGGATGCTGGCAGCTTCTCAAGTTTACCATTTGAGTTGAGAGCTGCTCTTATTGTTAATATTATACAATAAAAACATACATTTGATTTGCGTCTGTAACAGCCGCTGTAAATGTATAGTACTTGTCAAAGCTAGCATCTTTTTTTTAGTTTTATTCTCACTCACGTTCACGCTCCCACAACACCAACCGATCTGATGCTGTTTTACAGGGAATTCTCAAATGTCATATATACCTAAGTCTCTCTTTTTTTGTCAGTACGGCTTTGACATCATGGACCAGAAGGCGCATACTAATTCAGAGTGAACAGGAACACTCAGGAATAAAACCGAATAAAAAAAAATTCACATCCACAGTCATTCTCAGTCACGCACAACACTCATATCCACGTCCACAGTTTTCCCAGTCTCGTACAAGATCTGACACGGTTTTCAAATAAAGAGGGGGTGTAACAAAACAAGTTTGTACCACATCTTTATTTGAAAACGGTGTCAGATCGGAAGGGGGGTGTGTGTCTGGAAGCTTGAACGTGAATCAGACAATAAAACTGGGGGGCTGTACTGAATAAGCTCCAGTTTTATTCTCTCAATGACGATCACGCTTTAACACTCTGCCCCCGCCTCTCCTGATCTGACTCTAAGTAACATCGCCAGTGTAAATTCACACCCCATCTGACGCTGTTCATTTTCAAATAATATTGCATTAGTGCGATGATGTTTTCTGATTAATTTTATACGCAATGTCCCATATATTTGTCTCTTTCTTTTTTTTCTCCGTGCTGCTTCGACATTGTGCACCAGAAGGCGTGAGCTTATTCAGTGCAGCAGGAACATTCAATAAAACTGAATTAAAAAAAAATGTGATGGTGAGATACGAAGAAGGCAGATTCACCAGCGTTTGTGTGTCAGCTTTTATCCCTCCAGATCAGAGAATGTAAAGCTCGATCTGACTCTTACATACAAAGGACAGTGCATGTGCACAAAACATTAACATTTATATGTTACTTACATAAAAGCCAGATCAAATGTTATTTACCCATTTGCCTTTATTTATTCACTTACTTCCTACAGTCACAAATAGAGTGCAGAGCTTCCCATGCACATATACAAAGTACAGCGATGGCAAATGTGCATTTTTGATCCGATGTAGAACCATCGTCATGATTTGAGTTTACCTCTGTTATAGCGTGTCTATGTGAAAACAGCAGTGTCAAATGCTTTTGGAGTTGGGATCATGAACACGGCTGAGAGAATAAAACTGAATAAAAAAAAACAAAGCTGACCTTTACAAATATCATAAATTACACCAGCTGTTACAGATTGGAATCAAATGTATGTTTTTATTATAAAATAGTAAGAATACGAGCAGCTCACTTCTCAAAATGTACTCACCTGGGATCAAACCTGTGAAGCTTTAGTTACCAGTCAACAGCTGATACCGTTGTGCCACCAAAGCTGTCGTTGCAATTGTGTGTCAATGTCACACCCTAACGCAGGTTGTTTTTCTGCAGTTATATTTTTGAATGGAAGCACATTTGTTCTGTTATATTTGTACCTTTTGTGAAAGTGTTTCTTTGATATTTGGAATTCAGGCTTCACACATTATACACTTCATGTCTACATTTTGTCAATTATTACTAAAACATGAAAAACGTTTCTGTTTTAATGATGTGTTTACTGTGCATAGATCGTTGTAGACACGGAACACACATGAAATGCAAGTGTTCCAAATAACGATATAGTATTTATAAAAGGTGTCATTTTGCTTGACTTCTCACTCTGTACAACTCTAAGCAACTGACACGCAGGTAAACAGACTTGAGCTGAGAAAACTGTGTGGGGTGGGGGATGTGATAGCAGGCTGCTTGCTGTTTGCTGCTTATCAACACATTTAAAGGACAAAAGATGCTGATGGAGAGGTGCGAAGCGTTTTAAGGTGGGACGGATCTACAAGTTTTTTTCATAGGCTCTTGTAATTCTAGTGTTAAATCCTGGTCTGCATGATATGAAATGATCATACATGCACCTGCTGCCCCTCCCAGAATTACGTCTCTTTGAATATGAAAATCAATATAAATATTCCCTTAAGTTCAGTGCTCTGTGAAAAGACAATGGCAAAAGCACGGAAAAAAAGATGAATGTCAGAGAATGCCAAGTGGAGGCAAGGCAAAAACTACTTTTGTTGGTTTAAGCAGTTGTATAAACAACAAAAGGAAGTTGATCGAAAGTTCAAGTTCAGAAAGTCGCACAGTGCCCGAAATAAAAAAGAAGTTGTCATATATCAAAGTCACTGTGAAAAGGCAAGTCGTACCCCACCGTCTGAGCGTCATATGGAAGCTTATTAGGGTACAGAGAAAAAAAAAAAAAAGGGAACATAATGGGAAAAAAAGCTTGAAATGTCAACTTGAATCGCAAAATTTCCACTTTAATCAGTTTATTTTGTCATTAGAGTAGAAAGCCATAAACTTAATCTTATAATCTTTTAATTTACTAGTTTCTCAAATCCCATCGTAGCGAAAGTACCACGTTAAATACTTTGTATTCTGTGTGTTCTACTATGTACTCTATATGTGTGAATCACTACTTGCCTTTTAAACAGGTTTTCTCTTACACCAACAGGACGCAGGATACATTATATTCATGATATTACAGCTCTCTGAACAATTTAAATACTAAGATTACATGATATCACTTTCTTGGTGAAATGGATTAAAGCATGTATTAAACATGGGACCACAGTGGCGCAATGGTAGCAACGAGCTGGTGCCCCATCCACAGATTCAGATTGTTACTGCCTCCTGCAAGATGCTTGCTATATCATGCACAACCATCGATGAAATAATTTATTGCAGCAGTAATGTCTCTTTTAAACGTACTAACTCCCAAATCCTGTCCTTTCTGTTTCTTTCTCCAAGTAACCATCTGTAAGTTTAGAACACCAATTCTTCAAAACTTTTAAGGAACATTGAAATATCTTCATAGTATATGTTTAATTATTCCAGCCATCTATCCATCCAGGGTCGTTCCAGTCCCAGGAAGCATACAGCACGAGGCAGGAATGATCCCTAAACGGAGCGCCAGTTCATTGCTGGCCCTGTCCACTGTGTCCACATGTTTAATAACAGTATACATTATTTAAATGAAGTTAAAAATGTATCTATATAATATAATACATACACTTTACTACATTTCATCTGAAAAATGATATCAAGAGCTCTACGATTGTGCTTGGAAATCTAAATTGACTTAGAAGCCTGTCATCATCTGTAAATACGCGCTCTCTTGAATTCCTTTATTGTTATTGTATGGCACAATGAGATTCAATATGCAAATCCTCCATAAACTTATTTTCCTATAAAATGGTAAAATAACAACAAAAACAATAATAATAATAATACAATAAAAAAAATGAAAAGTATACAATATGAAAGCATAAGTGACTCAGATTGTGCAGTATTACTGTACTGTAATGCAAGTTTACAGTGAGGTAATTGTACTTATAAGTACAAACAGTTTTACCTGGATCACTTGATGGACTGATTGAGTGAGTTTATATCTCTTGGGATGAAACTGTTATGTAAGGTTCGTGCAGGAAAGGCTCTGAAGCGTTTGCCAAATGGGAGAAGTTCAAATAGATTGTGCGTATGGCTGAGGCAGCGTGTGCTAGAAGCTGTACCTTGATAATTCTCTCCACTGTTGACACAATATGCGGTATAGCTTTCTGATCAGCTGCTGTAGAGCTGTGATTCAACACTCAGATACAGTGGGCTAAAATACTGAGAGTAACAATGCTAAAGCAACTATAGTATTTAGAATAGTTTGGTCATTCTTTGTACCATTATATGGTTACAGGTTGATTACAATCAGATGCCTTAAACTAAAAAACAATATGTGGTTAATGTTAGAGCATTTGATAAAGCCACGTCAGGGATGTGAATCTATAAAATAAAGGGAAGCCATCCAGGAACAGTAGCACTGCTTTGACGCTGGGTGCCACCAGTTTGTAAAACTGAGCTGAAAACTTGCATAGGCTATGGTTTGGGCTGATGTGAAAATGTGCGTGGCTTTACATCAAGTTCAGTTTTTATACATTGTGATGTGAGTGTGGAAACGGGCATACGCAACATTTTTGTGTGTACGCACTGTTTATACAGTACATGTGGCCCCTGGTGACTAGGCCTGTTCTTCATTTGCATCTGTTTTTTGAAATTTTCTCTTCATCCACAACCCAGAAAAAGGAAAAAAACTTGAGTTCAGATAACAGATGGATGGATTACTGGCTTTTCACATCTTATAGTCCATCTAGGGATCTGCATTGGCAATCGGAAGGTTGCCGGTTTGAATCCCGTAAATGCCAAAAGGGACTCTGCTCTGTTTGGCCCCTGAGCAAAGCCCTTAACCTGCAATTGCTGAGCGCTCTGAGTAGTGAGAAAAGCGCTATATAAATGCAAAGATTTATTATTATTAGTTATACTTATATAAATATATTTTTACTAACATAATTTCAAATTAATAATGAAATTAATTCATAGAAAGTTGTTCAACATAAACCCATTTGGCAAATACCAAAAACCTCAGAGGTAAAATCCCATATAAAAGGCAAATTGCTTGTGGTATGTGTAAAAATTCCTCCATTACATCTACCAAAATATTAAATCAATAGTACTAAATATAAATGTTTTTTTATTTTCACTATTTAATTAACATTTAAATATTTCAGATGTTGTTGAAAATATTTTGAAGTGTTTGAAAAAATATTCAGTGATAATTTGAAAGTCAAACCAATATACCTCATTTTTTTGGAATACAACCTTGGATTAGAATGCAAAATTTTGATGTTTAATGTCACTCCAAATAGTATAAAATAAGTAAATAAAATATTAATGCAACAATTTACCTGCAATATGCTCAAAACTACACAATAAAACTTTCAAAATGCTTTCCATCACTTCGATGTGTTAAATATAACTAAAGCTTTTTATTTCTTGTCTTAAGTGAACTAGGATTCTTTTGGTGTCCCATGTCCAGTAGAGAACTCCTGAACTACATAGAAAAGAGGGCCTGAAGGTGGTGTGGGCCTCAGAATTTGTCAAAAAAAAAGCAGGAAACTATTCTGACACAAGTTGCATTCATTTTACTACCATGTTTCCCCGAAAATAAGACCTACTCCGAAAATAAGTGCTAGCATGATTTTCTGGCTGCTCTGTAATATAAATCCTACCCCAAAATTAAGCCCTAGTTAAGATTTTCAGATGAAAAGTAAGGCGCCTAAGGCCAGGTTTATACTTCACGCGATACAACGTATATGCCCGAAACATCCATTAAATTCCGAGGACAACTTGCCACAATATATTTGAAAAGGATGTTTAATGATTACATCCATCAATTCGGGGATGTGCCCATTCCAGCAGCATTGACGCAAGACAGAAACAAAATCTCTGGACGGGGCATCAGCTCATTGCAAGGTGAACACAAGCACACACATACATTGGTATCATTGTAGCTTCACCAAATCCCTAAACCTTAATGTCTTTGAATGGAAAACTAAGCACACTGTGGAAACCCACCAAGAAAACATGCAAACTCCAAGCATGGATCAAAAGGGACGTGACTCCCTGCGAGACAGCAGCGCTACCATGCTGACACCGTGCCACCTCATATGTCTAACTATTAACAGTATTCATTATTTAAACAATGTTGACAATTTATCTGTAAAATGTAACACATGTTTTTAATTTATTTCATCATGAAAGTGATATCAAGTATAAATCTAAGAATTCTAAATGTGGATGCTTGCCTCTGCTGTCAAGTCAGGAGGAAGCCCCAGAAGAGAGTATCGATTTAACAACTGGGTTGGTTTTAAGATGACGTTTTTACGACAGTCTACTTTAATGATAAAGTAAACTACGAGGTTAAAGTGGACATTTCGAGTTTAAAGCTGAAATTTCCACTTTAATCATAAAATAGACATTTTCATTATGTCCTTTTTTTTTTTTCTCTGTGGCTCAAATACGGAGCCGTACATTCTGATGGTATTGTAAAGGTACAAAAAAAAAAAGACGGTACAAAAGATGGTATGTGAGACTTTTAAAATGTATCATGTCATTACTTTGGGGAATACATGATGCTTGAATATCAAAGCACCATGATTGCATTTGTATGTCGGCATTTTGCTTCACCACATCGAACCATTCATCAAACATTGAAGCACGCCCACACACATTGATCCTGGAAGATCCTAAAAGCGGCTGGAGTAGCAAGAAATTCAGGCTAAAATTCAGAGTTTGAATGTGGAGAGTTATGACGATATTCCAGGAGAAGATGACATGACTGTATTTAGATAAATGTATATTATTATACATGAATAAATATAAGATATCCCCTGAAAATAAGCCCTAGTGCATCTTTTGGAGCAAAAATTAATATAAGACCCTGTCTTATTTTCTGGGAAATATGGTATATTACACTATATGGACAACCATGAGTGCCCGCCTAAACCAACTATCTCCCTAAAAAGTAAAAAAAAAACTAAATAAGAACCAAGTGTTATATTATTTAGCTATGCTGTACCAATCAGCTTTAAGCTGCAATAAGCTTACAAATGCTACATTTATAAGCACATGGTAGAAAGTATATGACAGCAAGTATACCTTTTGCCCGGGAGAAAAGTTGTTGTATATACTGAATACTGTACAATCTTTAATAGTGAAAATGCCTACTAAGGATATAGTTCCTTGTGGCTCTACAATCATGGAGTTATGAATACAGTTTCTTGATTACTTGATATATCAGTCTGCTATCAGCCAGCAGTGCTGATCTCTGTGTTTGGTTGACACAATGAATCAAACCAATCCAAAACAACTTTCTGTTAAAGTCATGTTTTTTACAAGAGCTTTATGATTTAGACCTACATTTCCAGGTATGATCCTGTTAGCTCATGCTTTGTTTAAAGCAAAACAAGACAAAATGTTTGGAGATTCTGGTTAAGGATTAAGTACCAATAATATCAAATCAGAATATTGTGTAATCTGCAAGACCAGCTAAAAACTTACAAATCCAGCTCTCAAAATTCTAATCATCTTAAAATCTCTCTTTACCTTGTAGGAGTGAAAATTGGTTTTAAGAAAAAGTACTCTCTCTAGGACTTTGATTAGAAACAGTGTTTATGTAAAATGCTGACATGTAGCAGCAACCCTGTACCAGTCTGTAACGAGGCCGATAACTTTAACACACATGGGTGACCACAAATGAACAAAGTGAAAGGCAAATGTATGGCAAATTGGTTTTCTGACTTTTGCGAGCACCGCTGCATCACTTTAATATCAGGGATATGATGGGCAAGTAATGTAAGCAGCTGCAAAACACTGATAGTTACACAGAATAGGAAATCTTCAGAATAATAAAATATCATCATACAAAAAGATGACAGAAGTAGATAATAAACCTTTGAACAATAAACTACCAAATATTCTGTTATTCAGCCTTACACCTTCTTGACATTTCTTTACTCCTTTTTGCTCTTTTATGGATATTAACCTATCTTTTTTTGTCCAGTAAAAATCTGTCAGCTTTTATATGAGGTCAAAAGGTTGTATTGGACTTTTCTGTAATAATGCTATAGCTTCTCTTTATTACTCAGATTAAGACCTTGAAACTTGTGGCATATCTTAGCCAGGTAAGCTTGCAAGCATTATTCATTGATGTTATAGTCAAGTGCCATTTCTCTTGAAGGTACTCTGCTGGTGATTGCTGGCATGCCTAACTAAACAAACTAGCAATGACATTTGGGATCATAGTTTGGAATTTTTTAAATATGTTGTGCATCAAATTCAAAGCTGGATGGATAAAACAAATCACAAAGCAGCTTTACTCATATTGTCAAATGCCAGATACACTTACTTAACTCTGAACCAACTCTTTATTTTTAGGGAAGACTATAATACAGTAATTCAGTCAGAGGGTACTAAGCGAAGCTGCATCACTGATGGTAGGTCAGAATAAGAAGCATTTGCCTGGAAAACAATGTTAGGATAAAAAATTACCCTGATGCAGTATGTATTGATGATCTGGCCCAGCAAGTAACTTTAGGGGATGCTGCAAGAGAAACAATATACTCATCATTGTACAAAACAAGAAGTGATCAGGCATGTTAGGAAGGTGGAGGATGTTAATTTCATATTAATAATGCAACTGTGCATCCAATAGTACTGTACTTGGATTAAGCTTGAGCATCAGTTTTAGAGATTCATCATGGAGAGAGCCTCTTAACTTCATGGAAAGTATTGTTCCTCAGAGCCCTCAGCCGTATGTATGAACTTTTATTTTCACTATTTCCTTTTTGTTCTAAGGTAATGTGCAGTTATGATGTTCACTAAACAATTGGTATTTAGTTTTTCTAGCTTCTTCTCCAACACTGAAAAAATGACAACTACTCCATTATTCTCAAGATCATTTCTGTTGCAGTGTAAATATCTTGACAGTTCTGACTCCCAAGCAAAGTCACGGCTCATGCAGGTTTGTAAACCTGTTGGCTATTCAGCCAATTTAAACATTTAATGTTTTGAAAGGCAAGATATACTTGCAAAGCATTACAGAAAATTTTAATTAACTTTAGAAAACGTATTCTGTTGCATGAAATTCTTTAGATCTTATACTATTGAAACTGGACTTCAGACAGATATTGTAAGTAATAGATGGTTTGGCCATCTCATTGGCTGCGATCACAGAAACAGATGACCTGAGGCTTCATTTATAAAACTTTGGTGGATTTGAGCATAAAAATATGTGCACAGCAAAATTACAGGCAAAAGTGTATGGCACAAAAAATATGAATTGCAAAACCAGGTGTATGCACATTTCTACCAGATTTACTGTTTATAAATCACAATCACATTGTAAATAAGCATTTGTAAATACACCTCATACGCTGCCCTGAAATATTCACATATGGAGTATGCTAATGAATCTCAAAACTTCATGGACTGGTAGAGCAGCTCTATACTGATGCATCGAGACTCTGCCACCTGCATTCAACAGTACCTGGCTGTGCTCCACAACTGAAAATGTAAATTATGCACAGCATTGCAGCACCCCTTTATGCACTCTGGGAGTTAGGGAAAGGCATAAGGCACCAGCATCTGAGTGGGTAGCTGCTACCACCTGGCACATGTAATTACATGATTGCTGTTACAGTGATTAGTACAGACCATTTGAAAAGTTGAGGGTTCAACCACCATGTACAGCACGATCTTGTCTGTCAAAATAAATGAATTACTGGTTGACCCAGACATTAATGGAATGTAATTGCTCATGGTTAACAAAAGCAGCTTCACTCTCGCTATGTGCCCTCATTGCAATATGTATGCAGTAAAGTGCTGCAATTATGTAATGTTATCAAAGACATTTTTTTTTGTATGTACACTCACCCCATATAAAAATTCAATGTGATGCCTTGCCAGTCAGTTAATGGCTTCTAGCACAGCAGGCATGATGGAGTGAATTTTGGCTGAGAAACTGTTGACTTGTCAGGCAGTTGTCTAAAATATAACAACAGTAAGCCAATACAAAACTGACAAAAATGTTTTTCTGTGCAGATATGTAGTATTGGCCTTATTGAAAGGGAACTAAAATAGAGTTTGTACAATGTATTCATTGTTTTTGAGTTGTAATATATTTGTCACATCAACGCACATTCTAACAATGGTTCAGTAGTGTGAGTCATCATTTTGCAGGTTTGGCTGCATTTCCCTGCTTGATCAACAATGTCGTTATTTCCAAGTTTTTCCCAAAATGTTCGGTCAGTGTTGTCATAAATATATGCATGTACCTCCATTGAGTTTTGTTTTTTTTAAATCTCAATGTTTGCATGGGAAGTTGCATAAACACATTTTGAGCCTTTTTGTATGTACCTAAGCTTTATAATTGAGACCCCTGGTGACCTTTTTAATATTTTTATTTCACTGTTTCCCAGGATTCATTTTCTTGTTATCTCTTCAGATGAATTAAATACATTGAATAACAGTGTTTTTCTTACTTTGCACTTTTCAGAGAGATTTGGTTTAGAGTACTGCATAGACCCAACAATGTAAAAACTTCTAACATATTAAGAGTTAGAAATTGAAGAAATTTTGAATATACAAAAAAGTACAGTGAGATGCTAAATGGTTAGCTGGTAACTGTTTATAAAATCCCCATCTCAGATTAGTTCCAGTGTCAGGTGTAGGTCTTTAGGCTACAAAAACACCAGGTTAATAGCTCCTCTAGCAAGCCCTGACACCCTAAGCCCTGAGTAAACCCTAAAGCATTGTATCGCTAAGGCAGCTGCTTGACTAGCACTGTAAAAGAGCCACATCGCACCACTTACTCCATTCAGATAGAAGTGTTGTGTGGTCCAAATTTAACATCTTATTAAAGAAAGAAACATCCTCTAATAGGACAATTCAGTAATCAGGCCAGAGAAAAGCTGTTCATTGTATCTTTTAATTACTCTTCAGCAAAATGCATTGGAGGGAAAATTCTTCAAAATCAGTATGTTACAGCATGGTCAAAATGATCAGATAAACAAAGAATAGAGGCTTGTTTTTATAAACTGTTGAATTTACATACATTACATCAACCTTTGTTCTGGTACATTTTTTATTTACTTGACCATCTCAGTATTTTTCCTAAACCAATTCTTATATTTCAGTGTACATTTTGTTGTTCACTTTACCTTTATCTTGTTTCTGACATTTATTAACCCTTTATACTGTTTCTTAAAAATGAATGCTATGTTATAACCTAAAATTATTCTTCCACAGTTGTTCCTGGGAATTAGGGAAAGTTCTACTAGTTCTTCTTGCCCTGACTTGTAAATGGGCAACTTGCTCCTTTCTTTCCTGGCCAGAGGCCATGTGCTGCTGCTTAGAAACCTTGAGGCTCTTTAGCAGTCTGTCTTACTTTTTTTGAGTAAAGTGTCAGGTACACACACACCCTGACAGCCCCTTGCCAAATGAAGAACACTTCACAGCACATATGACTACTTATTTCTTACAATATGCATTATAGTTTATAAGTACTGTATATATGTATTTTAGAAGAAAAACAAAATGTATCTATGTGTTCCTTATTATTTCCATGTGAGTTTGCTACTGATGATGCCTAGGTGTTTAAATAACACATGCTGTGCTATTTGTAGTAGACACATTACTAAAGGAATGAGGAGATCATGACAATTAATGATTTTTATTTTGTTCCATCTATATATATAAAAGTCAATGTGTGTATGTATGTTCTAGCATTACGTCCGAACGGCTGAAGCGATTATCATGAAACTTGGTACACATGATTCTCAATAGTCGACTAAAAATACTGTAGGGTGAAATCAGCCATAACCCACCCCCTTCTGGGTAGGGTGGGGGGTGATGTTGCGGTCTTGTATGCATGTTATCATCCAGTTGACACTCCGAATGACTACCAGAGGGTGAACTGCAGGTGATGGCCAGCATTCTTTATGTTTGAGCGCCACTGCGCCCCTGTTGCTTTTGAAATTAAGTAGAGTTGCCGGGTTAGCATCCCAACTATTTTTGAGACTCATTCTCTGTTGCTTTTGAAATTAATTAGAGTTGTCTGGTTCCGAGCGTCAACTGGATGATAACATACATACAAGACTGCAAGACAAACACATTATTGAGTCTTCATTGTTTAACTTTTTTTTATTTTTAAAGTTGTGTTTTTTTTAAATTGTATTATATTTTTCTCAAACAATCAAACAAACAAACAAAAAAAAAAAAACACTTTATTTTCTTCCCGGGCAATGCTGGGTATTTCAGCTAGTAAATTTACATACAAGAAGTTCCTCTTTAGATACAAATGTGTTCCAAAAACTTTTAATCTGTTAAATAATTTGTGTCATTTAGATGCACAGAAGATATAAATATGCTAAAAGGTTATACTATTGAATTGTGTAGTGATTGTTGTAAACTGGACTCATTAACCATGTTATGAAATTGAACCTAAATTACTTAAGATCATTGCTTTGTTATTTTCCTCAGGCTTGTCATACTGAATTGAGTGGTTTACATAGCAGACTCCCTCAAGCTTGTTGTAATAAAGAATGTCCAGCAGGTGGGACTATTTGTAGTGGTGATCTCAGTTTTTCTTTATTTAAAATTTTAAAATATTAATTACTTTCCCTGACATTATACATATGTGTTGTTTTACATTTGGACCTGATGCGTAAAATTCTATTAATTCAGAGGTTTTTAAGTAAGATCCACATTTGCCTTATTCCATATTGGTCATAGAGGGTTTTGACATGTTGCCTGATGGATTTCATCATACTCTGTGCAAATAACAATAAATTAAAGTTGCATAATCTCTTTCTTGTAATATGTAAACTGCAGTAAGAAAAAATAGTGTATTGTTTTAACATGGAACTGAATTATTTATTTAATAGAATGCTTGTTTATTACATAAAAAGGGCAATAGTAAAGATCTGGATTTTGTCACGGTTTTGCTAGTGCACTGCTTTCAGCTCGGTCCAATAATATGTTCGAAAAGATCATGAAATATAACACTCAACCCAAATCTCCATCCACCAATCTCCGAAAGGTTGGCTGTACAACTAGAGAGCTTCCCCTAAAATAGTTCTCATTATAGAACACAACAATAAATTAAATTAAAAGGTTTAGCACAAGCCCAGTATGTTTTTGTGAAGTGCACTTACAAGATTTAAAAATGAGGCCCCGCATTGAGGTCTTGGCGGTATTTTCCATACGCCGCTTAAATCATTCGAGATCAAATGCCTCATCTTAGATGAGTTAATGCCTGTGAAACTCATCCGGGATGAGTCGGTTTTTCAAACGCAGCTGTGCAGTAGATTAGTCTAGCTGGATCTAATCATCCAAGATGATTGAGCGCGCCCGCACTGATTGAAAAGCTATATACTGAGTCTAGAAAACATGTTCAGCAAGTCTTTGATAGGCTGCAACAAAATGACGAAAGAACAGGCGCATTTTTCACACAAGTGGAGCAGGACTTTTTACTCAAAGGATATGAAGAATTTCAAGATTTAATATGTATAACGGGTAACACTGAAAAAGCAGCCCAAACCAGAAAAGACGACTGGCAAAAAGTGGCCGACAAATTAAACACGTAAATAGTGTGCATTGTATTTACTGAATGCAGCGTTTCATTTCCTATGTGTCATATTATTTAATATATCATAATTCCAGATCAAACGTGAGCACAAGGAAAACATGGGAACAGGTTAAAGTGAAGTACAAGAATATACTTCAAACTGGTAAATATTGGTATATAACTATTTAAAGAATTGATGACATAAAGAATCATATATAATATAAAAAAACATTAAATTTAAAGCTAATAAGAAGGCAGACAAGCAAAAAACAGGTGGAGGTCGACGCGGTCCAGACCTAACCCCTGCAGAAGAGTTGGCTCTCCAGCAAAATTCCAGGGGGAAGCTCCTCCTCAGAACCAGTGGCAGGATGCAGTGGTCACTTCATTTCAGGTAAAGAATGGTCATTTCATATATTTGTCCTCAATGTGTGCCATAGGTATGTTCCAAAAAAGCCCCTTATTTTGTTGGGTTAGTTGCAGGGAATGTCATACCCCTAGAACTTGTGTCTGACCAACGAGATATTGACGAAGGTCAAATATTTGATGAAGACACTGTGTCTGATTATTCATCAGGAGGAGAGGTAAATTTTCCAAATGATGTTTGATCATACTTCACTCTGATCAGTCCCATGCGCCCCAATGACATTTGGAAATCCTGGGTAATGAGAATATTGGGCTGATTGTGAGATTCTTTATGGAACTGTGGGTGTTTTTGCCTGTGTATTACCTACCTGCAATGGCATGAAACGCCTCTTTTATTGTCTGCACATGCAGGTGTCCAGGAAACACTATGAAAACCCGAAGGAAATATTTCAGTGCCAAACAGACTTTAAAAATTGCCTGGCAAACTGCACTTTTAGATAGATTTTCTGCATCGCCTACAGTATATAAAAAAGTGCAGCTTGTAAAAGACCTCAAAGCAATTCATACTGTCTGTGTGGTTGTGAGAGTCCGACTTTGCCTAGTTTGACTTCAAATATAAGGTGCTAATAAATCTTTGAGGTACAATATTCCCCCCCTCCCTGGCTAAAGTGGTATCTTTCGAAGAATTTCCTTCGGGGGCAATAAAGGATCTTGGCGATCGTGCAAAATCCTCTCTATATGAAATTCTTTTCTTATAATTTGCGCATCGATATCAATTGGTTGCTCATTCATGAACGGCGAAGCCATGACTGAATGAATTCCATGCACGGACACTGATTAAGTGTGTGAGCTAATCCTTGTTTACATAGAACAAACCTGCTCCGAGCAGGTTTGAGGATTTGGATGTGCTGCTATGACAACACATCTAGCAAGGGTTTCGAAAAACCAATAGATCCAGGATCATGCCAAATCATCAACAATTACATCCGGCTAAACGAGTAATCTACGTACGAAAAATACCCCCTTCTGTTCAAAAATGTGATTGTCTCCTGATTTTAAGCAGGCTTTGGCTTGCATAGGCACAAAAATGCCTAGCCACAAACCATTGCATTAATTTCAGAAAATCACTGGATTAATTAAGACAGAATGACAGGCAACTCTGGTTCTTTAAAAAAATCAAGAATATTTATTATTAAGAATAAATAAATACAAATGAATTCTTTAAGGCAAGGAAGCATGCCTAAAAGGGTTAAGCAGAATCTAACAAAGCCCAAATCCATAATCCAGAAATCAGAAATAAAAAAAAAAAAATCAAGTGGAAAAACAAAAAAAATATCAAAAAGATACAATGATTTACTGATGCTGATCTGAAGGACCTGACCCTCTGCCTAGATTTATGAAGGCAGAGAGCAACCTTCAGCTGAAAACCATGGTGGCCCCACCCCCAGATACTCTGTCTAAATGGGACTGGACAGATAACTAATCAGATTATTAACAAAACATTTAAACAAACCGATAGTGAACACATAAACACAAAAAAATAATAACATAATATACAAAACAATATATAGCAAAATATAAAAGTAACACATAAAATATACATGATAAAACCCTGGTAAATCATAGCACATATATACATTAATTGAGTTCTTGCCAAGTTCTGAAAAAAATATAATTTGTTTTAATTAAATGGAGCATCAAATATCAAATTCCCACTGATAATATACTGTAAGGTGGTCTGGGATTCTTCTAGCTGAGCAGAATTAAGGTGCTATTCTTAGGTGGTAGTCTCTTTTTTTAAGAATTTCGAATTATACATTTATATACATACAGTTTTTGTTCTGAGTCTTTTGGTTTATTTTAGATTTTTTTTTCTGTCTGTCATATTTGGTTCTCTGGTTTTATTTTTCTAGTTCTTAGAATTCAAACATTTTTGTAATTTAATTTTGTGCTTTTCCTTTCTCAGTGTTTACTTTCAATTTTTTTCCTTTTGGTACTTTTTTACAGATTGTTGGTGGTTTACTTTAAATATATTCATTAATTTATTTCTAGATTGTTTTCATTAGTTTTCTACACTATTTTTTCTTTTGTTTCTTATTATCTAATTTGTGTTAGTAAATCATTAATTAATTATTTACGAACTTCAGATGTTTAATTAGGGGTTATAAGGTTTTCATATTATTACTTTTCTCAGTGGGTTGTCCTCAGTAAAACTCTGACAGCCTAATTAAGAAGCATACAGTTGCCAATTTGCATGCAGATGTTTAAAAAGTACTAACACACTGAAAAGAATGGGATATAAATATGCAGCAACATATTTTTGCACATTTATAGTGTACTTTTCAAGACCCAGAATTTAACACTGATATCCATCCTGCAAATGTTCTTTCCAAGTATTGCCTGCATATTTAGGTTGGTGCATAAAATCTAACAAATGAAGTTTTCATTCAACATTTTAACTTCAAATGCTTTATATTACCATAAGGAAATTTAATTTCAGGGATGACATAAACAGAATGAAATGTTCACAGAAAAAAGGTCTATTTGCTGTCATAGCAGAATTATTATATAGAAAATGTGGTTTTCATTGCAAAGGAGTCCCCCACCGGATAAGTGTCTGCTTGGGACATTCTATGTGGTGTTCCATGGACTACAGAACAGAGAAATATCCCACAAAGAATGAGAAGGAGAGTAGCTTGGCATGCCAGTATGGGATGGCAGAGCTATGTTTGTTAGACAGGGCCCCATGAAATAGCAATGGGCAACTGGGCACCAGTACTGGAGTGAGAGTAAACAGACATTTGGGAAGTAGTCTTAGAAGTTTCCTCCACGATGCTATAGGGCAGACAATCCAGTACTTAGGCAGAAGGAGGGAAAGGGAGCTACAACAAGAGAGACAGAGGCTGATAAGTGGCCTTGCATCCGCATTAGTTAAGGTAGATGCAGGAAAGTTGTACGGTCATGGGAGATCTCAGGGAAGGGCAGCTGGAGGCCAGTCATTACCTGTCTAACTTCTATAGGACACACATCATCACTGACTTAGAATGGATGGAATATGTTGCTGTTTTGAGAGAAAATCTATGTGACTGATATAGCGATGCTATCGACTGATGATGGCTCAAGTGAATAAGGATGTCAGAAGTTGCTTGGTGAGAGAAGGTTTAAAGTGTCTTATGCCAGGGGATTTACTAATGTTGGAGAGAGAGTTGAATCAATGCTTACTGGTGCTAAGTACTACCCAATCCCACAGAAATGTGTTCCAAACATGCTCTGCTTCCAAGCAGGACTTTATCAAATAGTAGTTTTGCTGTAACTGGTACCTTGGTTTGTTCAGTCATTCATAACAGTCTTAGATATTTCTTCTGATACTTCAAAAAAGTCATTGGTGTTGTAATTTTCAAATCCAAGAGCAATATGTTGATCAATGTCTAGTAAAAGTCTTTAATTTGATTTTATGTTGAACTTTTTTATGGTAAAAAGGATGTTGATCAGTATTTTGAATTTTTGTAAAATGTTTAGTTCAGATATTTTTACGCATTTTAGTATAGAATGTTCTAATTAGCCATTTCAGTCAGTAAAGCTTATGGTTTCTTTTTGTAAAATGTTCCAAAGGAGCACCTAATTGAAAAGAATCAAAAGCAGCTGCAAGCAATAACACAGTAGCATTAGACACACATGTGTTAACACCTGTGTCTTTGAGAGCAATTTTAGAATTCAGCAAAAGAGTTAAGTGTTTGATCAGTCATTTGTATAAATCTAGGGTTATTAACATGGAGTAAGAGGAGCAGTGGCACAATATGATAAGAGATTAAATTGGACTGCTAGCAACATGGATCCAAGAGAGTACACAAAACTGCTCTAATTGCACTTTTATGCTCAACAGGCCTCATGAAAACCTACATCAATGAGTACTTATTTCCAGAATATTTAAGATGTAATCTCGACAACTTTTATTCTTCTTTGTCTGTAGTCTTCATTACTCTACTATAGAATACAAACTGGTAATATCTATCCAATCTAGTGATAATTATTTTTTTATCAAATAAATTTGAGTCATACTTTTTAAAATTTTAATCTTAAAAAGAATAATATTTAACCTGGCAGTAATGAAGCTAGACTCCATCGGGGCCTGCTACTTTACTAATATTCTGTTTCATGAAAAGTTTTTGTACCTCATTTTGATTCACAGAAAGTATAGGGTGGAGCAGAGAGGAATGATTCAGGGGAAAGGAAGTTGAAGAAGGTGAATCAGACTTCAGTGAAGGGGGGATGGTGACGCTGAAATGATTATGAGAGTGGGAGAAGGGAACTGTTGATATGGGAGGCAAAGGGTCAGAGTTCAAACATAGTCTCATGTCATATTTGAAAACAACTTAATTTGTATTTTCCCAGATTTCTCTTGTTCAATAGCTGCTAAACAAACCACAGTTCTACAGCATTACACAGAGCTTAGGCAAAGCTGAAATCAGATACAGCCTCTTGTTTCCTGATAAACCGAAAATGATTTTAGATGACCAATCTACATCTTCATTTCTCCTTAAGATGCAGAAAAACAGCTAAAAAGACAGATCTTGACATCATTAAAACATGATCATGAGTCATATCATGTCCTGGTAATGCAAAGAACATGATGCTTGCAACTTGTTCTCTCTGTATTGCGACATTTGTCGTAACTGTACGTTCTGTTTCCTTTTGCCATTTTCTTTTTGGCCACTTTTTAAAATTTTGTTTTCTTTTTCTTTTCAGTTGCAATATTGACATTTCTTCTATTAAATATATTTGGTAATCACTAAGTAACTAAATCACTAAGTTATTTACAGTGTTTTTAGACTTTAGAGAACGATATGAAATCAAGGTTTAAGCTATTGTATGAAATAACATACTACTTGCTTAAATTTACGAAATGTCCTGAAAAGTTCACAAGCTATGTCTGCCTGACCAAACAGTAAAATTTGTGAGCTGGAATATCAAAGGTCTCAATCACATCTAAAGAGAGAAAAAGTATTTTCTCACCTAACAGGTCTGAATACCAAGATAGTATTTGTTACAGCAGACTCACTTTATATGTAATGACCAGTTTCGGTTGCAAAGGCATTGGATTGGACAAATCTTTCATTCCAGCTACGCAGAGGTTTAAACACAAAACAATATAATTTTTTAATATAAGATGTAGTATCTGATCCTGAAGGGAGATATGTCCTGCCGATTTTTAATTTATTTCAGTCAAGTTGATAAATATCTATGTACTTAATGTGGAGGATAGAGATTTTATCCAAAATGTATTTGCATCTATTCTTAATGTGAACACTAATAAAATTATAATGGCTGGAAACTTTAATTGTGTTTTAAATTTGGACATGGACAAAAATAATCACACAGTTTGTAATGAATCATAACTTATTAGACCCATGGAGATTTTTAAATCCAAACTCAAGAGCATATTCCTTTGCCTCCACAGTACATCACAGTTACTCAAGAATTAATTATTTTTTTTATTGATAATAATTTATTGCCCACTATCCAATCCTGCAAGTACAACGCTATTGTTACCTACAATCATACCCCTCTGATCATGGAGCTTAAATCAGTATGCCCTACACACTCATCTCATAGGCACCGTCTTAACCCCCATTCACCCAATAGATGAGAACTGTACAGAATTAATCTCTGAGCAAAATGATTATATTCTAGACACAAATGCATCCTCAGATGTCTCTACATTAATAATATGGTAAACTTTGAAGCCTCTTTAAGAAGATAGATTGTTTTATATCTTTCCCACAAAAATATATTTGAAACCAAGCAGGCATCAGAGCTAATCAGCGAAATTACCAGAATAGATCAACAATGCTTGGTCTCCATGTGAGGCAGTTTATAAGAAACGACAGGTTTTGCCATCAGAACTTAACCTCATAACAACAAAAGAACTGACACATCTTATTTTTAAATTGTGAAATCATTACTATGAACACAAAGAGAAGGCTAATAAGATCTTAGCTCAACAAATTCACAAGCAGAAGTTCACAATGCAATAACAGAAATTACCAACACAGTTGAAGACAAAATAATAAACCATAAAAATATAACACACAACTTTAGAGAGCACTATAAGTCCTTATATTCTACCCACTTTAAAGAAAATGAGATACAATCTAATGAGTTTTTTGACATATTACAAATTCCACAGTTAGATGTTCTTAGTGCAGAGGAACTGGATAAACCTCTTGTGACGTTGCAGATCCTGCTCCATGCTTGCTCTTCTTGTTTTGGGAGCCTCTTGAACCCACCACGATAACTTAACTGAATGAGCTATGCAATTTGGACAAATCACACTTGGAGTAAGGGGATGATGGAAAAGTGTACAGTGCTTTTATTAACAAAAAACAAAATACTGTCCAAATAAATAGTGCAGTGCTTCAAAGGTAACCCATAAACAAATAATCCATAAAAACAGAAAAATCCAAATGTTTAAAACAGCAACAGTCATTGGGACAAATGAGCTAAGCACAACTCCTTCCATGTCTCCCAAGGTCACCCATGGCTCGCTCAACTGGCGGTCCTCTCACTACCGACCCCCATCTTGGCTGACTCCATCTATCCCTGCCAGACAATTCGGGATTGAATGTCCTCTTGCCCTCCTTCTCGCATATGCAGTTGTCCTTCACATTCCAGGAGAGGACATCACTTTGATCATACCCAGTCCTCACACAATCAATAGGTAAGAACTGTCCTTTGAGTACTGATCCCTTGGTCTCTTTTAAGCCGCCTGGCTCGTCCTCTTGCACTTGCCCCAATACCGCATTCTGCAAGACTCTTTCATTTTTCCTCTTTCCTTTCATTTCTTTCTATTTCTGTGGTGGCCTGTACTTATACAGCTCCATGGGAGCAGCATCTCAATCATGCACCGCAGGAAGTCGATGAAGCAATTGAAAAAGATCACACCCTCACATGCAGGTGTGACTCACCCCAATTACCTCATTAACTCCCCGCAGCTCTGGGAGTGCCCCACAGAGGCTGACATGGCCAATTGATTATTTAAAAACCCGGCCATTCTTTCGGAACCATGGACCCGGTATATCACACCTCTAACACTCTCTGAATTGCTAGATGCTATAAACTTGGTCCAATGTGGGAAAGCAGCAGGCCCTGATTGATACCCAATGGAATTTTATAAAACAATGTAGACTAAGTTAGCACCACTACTATTAGCTACGCTTATAGAAGCTAGAGACAACTAAATTCTTTCTCAAACTTTTAACCAAGCACTAATTACAGTCTTTCCAAAAAAATAAAAAATAAATAAAGACAAAGTGCATCATACAGACCAATTTAACTTCTAAATAATGATGTTAAGGTGCTCTCTAAAGTTCTAGCTAGAAGGTCTGAGAAAGTGCTTCCCTCTGTAATATCAAAAGACAAAACTGGATTTATTAAAGGCAGAAACATTGCCTCTAATCTTCAGTATTTATTTAATGCAATATAGTCACCCATAAAATCTAACAAACCAGAGATCTTATTAACTTTGGACACAGGATGTTTTACCATGTTAACCATTATAGATGCAGTGAGAAGTCAACTGTTGTCATGCATTTGACATGGGTTAAATGGGACTACCTATTCATCACACTGAACAAATTTGAGTTTGACCTAAACATATGTGCATGGATCAAACTACTTTATTCCAGTCCAGAAGCCTTTGTTTTCATTAACAACATTATTTCAGACTTATTCAAACTAGAATGTGGTACTCGACAAGAATGCCCACTATCTTCATTGCTTTTTGCAATTGACATTGGCCTTTCACTTTTGAAAAGTATCAAAAATAAAGAGTATAAGCAGAGAAGGATATGAACAGAAAATATCACTATTTACAGATGATATGGTAATGTATATATTAGACCCTCAAACTTTCATTCTAGTAGTCCTCAGTGCACTAGCAGAATTTCAAAAGATATCTGGACTCAAAATTGATTTGAATTAAAGTATGCTTTTTCATGTGAACTCTCTAGCATACGATATTAAACTGGACACTTTCCCATTTATCTTAGCAGATCAGTTCAAATATCTAGGGATTAAACATCACAAGTAAATATAAAGATGTTTTTCAACAAAATGTTGCTGTCTGCTTAAAAAAATAAATAAACAAAAAGAAACCAGATGATCTACCATCCATCTGAAATTAGCAGAGAGAATCAATACTGTCAAGATGAACATCCATCCCAAGCTTCTATTTCTATTTCAGAGCATCCCCATATAAATTAACAAATAATTCTTTAAGAAATTAGATTCAATTATAACCTCATCTATTTGGAATCTGAAACATTTACACATCCAAAGGGTGACTCTACAGTGACCTAAAGCAGAAGGGGGCATGGTACCACCTTTCAATGATATTACTGGCTGGCAAACATACAAGCTATTAAGACCTGGACATTGGCACAAACTGATGAATATACACAAGCCTAGTCGCAATTGTAATAAAATCTTGCTGTGCTTCATTATATGCTCTACTTTGTGCTCTAGTAAATACAAATTATCGTCAATATACTGATAATCCAGTTGTCCATCACTCAGTCAAAATATGGAACTAATGCCACAAATGTCCAAAAGTGAAATTCACTCTTTAAAGTGGTTCTGTTGTTTAGTAAATAATACGGTATCTGAAAATGTCTTTATAGTCCCAATTTCTTGTACTAGGATGTGTTACCATGTTAGCCATTAAAGATGCAATGAGAAGTCAACTGTTGTCATTTTCTGAAAAGAAAACAGACTTTACATAATACAGTAATGCAAGGAATTAAAAGAGAAGTGAGTATGGGAGATAACACGTAAATTCTGAGCAGATTCATTAAAAGTAAAATTCAAGGTAGAGTTTGGAATTGACAGTGTTGCGTTGCTTTTTTTAGGGTTGATATTTAATAACCTGAATCCTGTGTTTTTCCTCAAATTGAGGACAGATAGTTATGTCTCATCACTCATCTGTAATAGGTTAGCACCCTCCCCATCCTCTGTGAGGATTGGTGTCAGCCCCCTTTGTTCCTTATCTGGATCAAGCAGGTTTAAAAATACATTGGATTCAATCATTTAATTTACTGAACAAACCACATTACTTCTGGCATAGAACAGTATTTTTACCGCTCTATCATTGCCTTAAATTCTATAAGTGACTATCCTGTCAAAAATGAATACAAGGCAGGAACCAATCATAGATTGGATTCAAATCATTAAAGTGATCTCCAAAAATAGTCTGGTGGCAGAATGAATTGTACATGTAAGTTTTGATTTACTTGCTATATTATCTGTTGTTTTGAGAAAGATAAAAGTGTATATTGTTTTTATTGATTATTTTAGAATATTATTCACAACCAGATTTATGGGCGGGCTTTCTTGTTTGGTGTAGTCTAGCATACTGAACTTCTGCTGTTTTCCAGTTATTCTCTTCTTTTGAGCACTCTGTTTTAAGATGTGTCATAATATAAAATTGTGGTGAACTTAACATTTTTCAAAACAAAGTAAGTTTTTCTCACCCTGTAATTATATTTCTAATTTGATTAACAAAGGTCATTATACTGAAGTTTTTGGTTTTGGGAGTATAATAAATATTAGTCTATTGTTGGCCTTGAACCAGATTAAGCTTGTTGAGAATGTGTATATGAATATATGTACATGAAGTATGTTGGCCTTGACCTTGAAAACATGTAATTAGAGAGGCTCTTTGTACACAAAAAACTAATTTCATAATCTATTCAACTCTGAGTCCGTTTCTTGGTCTCCTAAATATTACTCTCTCCAAAACTCAATGGTCCACGGTCAGACTGGTGATGTTGGTCCAGGCCATTTATTATCTACAAAGCTGCCTAGAGGGAAACGTGATTATCACCAAAGAATGATCTGACCTTGCCAAGCCAAGCCAGGACAGTTTTTGGTTTGTCAAATATCTATGTTTGGTCAAAACAGAATTCTTCAAATTTTAAATGGGTGCATCACATTCCAATTGTTATTATAGTCAAATAAGCTACCCTGGACTGAGTACAAAACACAAAAAACATACTTGAATACTCAAAGCATTCAAAAATGGAGACTAAGCCCCTGATGCTTAGTCTCTAATCATTTCCCTGTGGAGACTACTGCTGCAGCAGATGCTGAAACTGAAAATAGTTCTGTAGTTTTAGTGGCCAAAGCTGTCAGACTTGTTCATTTTGGATGTTGCTGTCCCGATTCTGCTTGAACTTACTTACCTCTGATGCACACATTCTGCCCTCTCACAATCACTGCTGCTTCACATATTAGCTTTCTCTCTCTCACTTTGCACCACTGCAAAGCAAATATAATAAATGAGTAACAAATATTGCTTTGCTCTTCAGTGTTCACTAGGGGCAGCAGAACTTCATATTGTATTTGCAATTTGCACATTTTAACTGTACACTCAGTTTCATATTGTAATACTTTGTTTTTTCTACTCAACATGTAGCTTTATAGCTTTAAAACCTTCTATCAGAAATGTTCTCCATTTATAAAATATAAATTAGGTAATGTGGGAATGGCATGTAAAATGAAACAATGGTAAAATATTTCTGGTTTACATTGTTTAAATCTGAGGCAGATTCACAGATGTGGTGTTCAAGAGGCAGCAATTAAGGATATTTTATTTTGCTGTTGTGGAGACTGGCCCGGACACAGACAGGCAGACACGTTCATTTTACCCACCACATGTTTATTTACAGCTATTCACAGTCACAAGTGCACCACAAACCCCAAGAATTCCCCAAAGTCCAGGCCTCTCACACACTCTGCCTTTCTCCTTCTTTGGGCCACCTCCACTCTCTCTTCTTCTGCTTCGTCCTCTCTTCACCTGACTCCAGCCTTGAAGGAAGGGAGGCAACCCCTTTTATACAAGCCTGGATGGGCTCCAGGTGCTTCCCGACACTCCTTCGTGGACACTCCCCTGTGTGGTAGAAGTGCCGGCTGTGCACCTGGAAGCACTCCGGGTGTCCCCAGTCTTCTACCCCCCAGCACTTCCGGGTGTGGTGGAAGTGCTGAGGTCCAGGGCTCCAAAGGCATGGGGGTGTCCTCTGGCGGTGACCACGGGCCCCTACAGGGTAGAGCTTCTAAGCTCTGTACCCGTGGCCCCCAAAGGAACCAGGGCGGTCGCCCCCAAATGGTCTGGGGAAGGCGTAAGCCCTCCTCCGGTCTTCCTAGGTGTCCCGGCCGGGTCGCCACCCCAGCCATCACCGAAACTGTTCCAAAGTGATGAATCATAGTGCTGTTACAGTTACTTAAAAGAGTTATTTTCAACTTGACAGTCTGACAAACTATAACTCTAGGCAAAAAGGTCAAATAAATAAATATAAAGTTATGCTCAGTTAAGAAGCAATTTTATTTTTTTTATTAATTTATGTCATTTTCTTGTGTTTGTGTGTATCATTGTCTTGTGCATATTGACTGAGTCAGTTAACCTAGCTGATCACAACTTGTTGAATTGTTTTTAAACTTCAAAAATTTAAATCTGTTTTCATATTATATTGTTTGTATAACCACCTGATTAACAGCTAAAAACTGTAATATGGCTGTGTACTGGATCTGTAAAATATGTACTATGTATGTGTGTGTGTCATACTGCACATCTAAACATAATGCAAAGGTGACTTACTGACCCACTCACTCATCCTGTCTAGTTAAACCTGAAATTTAACATGATGGTTACATCTAGTTGGGCTTATTGCAAATGAAGGACAGAGCAGTCGCAATTAGCCAACAGAACTACTAACCAATATGGTGGATGGATGACTGAAGAATGGGGAGTATCCTGGGCAGAATTAATGAGTTGTGTTCACATTTATACAGTGAGGTGTGAAATGGAATGAGACAATACGGTCAAACTCAATTAAAGATATGAAATTCAGTGGTTAGCAGGCATGCTGCAAAGCTCCATTGCGGGTGCCAGGGACTGTGGCTGTGATGTTCTGCTAGAAGTAAAAAGGGAAGCAGAAAAAAATAGAGACGGAAGAGGTGTCCTCCAATTCAAGACAAGCCTGAATGAATGGCATCAGTTTAAACTTAGCACATACCCTACAAGCTACTCTATTGTAATATATATTTGCATCTATGGACTTGAAAGGACACCCCCACCCCGCTCTCTAAAATCATTTACTTTGAACAGTAATGCGTTCTAGAATTCTTTATATATATATTCACATCATCAGGCAGCTGACGAAAAACATTAAAAGAAATATTTGAGTGAATGATGTAAACAAAGGAAAAATTGACATTATTCCTACTGATTACCCATTTCATTTCAAAATAATGCAGTTTCCTGTAAAACTGTGTTTTGCAAGGACCATCAACAAAAGCCAAGTCATAGGAATTGATCAATTGCAGCAATGTTTTCATTATGGACAATTGTGTATAGCATATTCAGAAGTAACCAGTTGCAGTGACTTAATAACATTATTATTACATGACTAGGGGACTTACAATATGATCTGAGTTATGAATAGTTACATTTCTTTTGTTCTTCCTGTTGGAGCATAGGCTGGTGAAGAGACTTGCTCATGGGAACACAGTGTCCGCAGCAGGATTTAAACCCACATCTTCTGGATTTAAAGTCCTAGGTCCAAAGTCTTAATATACCACACTGCCTGCCAACAATTGTAGACCTTGGTTAAATAAAAAAAAAAAATGATTGTATGTCAGTGAAATTGTGATTTGCGTGACGCCTGTATCCTTTTTATTTTGAGCTTTGTGGTGTTTTGTACACACATATACACTAATCCCTCACTGTCTATGGGTTAGCCTGAAATGAGTAGAAAGCTTACCCTATTCCATGGATGAAGAAAGCATCTTCAATAACTGGTAGCACAATAAATGCATGCAGATTGCAGCAGGACACGTTACCACAAGAAGCACTGCAGAAGGCTTTTTTAAGAATATAATAAAGCTTTTTAAGCAATTATTTAAAGTTGATTTAAACTTGCTACAAATAAAATCTTTATATTAACTGAAGGGCATAGAAGCAGAGTTTTGATACCATACCATACCATACCATATTTATTTGTTGAGCGCTTAAAAACAGCATTACAACTGACCGAAGCACTGTACAGTTACAACAAGCAGGACTAAAAGCAAAATATTAAAAACAAACATTAAGAGAGAATTAAAACAGAGATACTAAAAACAGGTCAGGGGACCAAATAAAATAGAGAAAATAGCAAAAGGCAAGTGGAAAATGAAACAGGTTAAGAATTAAAAGCCAATGTGAAGAAGTGCGTTTTTAGGCGAGATTTGAATGTGGCGACTGAAGCAGCTTGCCTAACCACTAAGGGCAGGGAGTTCCAGAGCCTGGGTGCACAGACGGAGAAAGCCCTAATAATAATAATATGTTTCATATTACTGCAGTTTCTGCTGACAAGAAGCAGTCCAAGGTATTAATGAGATTTACTCCCTCAAACACGTTGTCCTCAGTCTTTCTCTTCCTCTCTAACTTGTCCTCCACAACAGCAACTTGCTTATTTTGCATAATCTGTGTTATTTACACCTCTGCAACTCCACTCTGATTTTGTTTTCCTTTGTAGTTTTCTTATAGAGTGCACATCTCACAGAAAATGTTTAACGTCCCGTGTTGCTTGGCAGTGCAAACCCATAAGTACATGCAGGTGACCATTGGCATGGGTTTTAAAAATGTAAGATTTTGATTTTACACAATGCTTCATACCATGTAATGAGTTTGATTAAGATTTATTGCCACAAGTACAGTAATGTAACATTTATAGGTATATGTGATCTATGTGCCTCCACGGTTTGGTAGCTCAAATCTCACTGCATACATTATTTAAGATACAGTGTCAATGTCAACTTTATTTATATAGCACATTTAAAACAACATATAAATGGTGTGGCCAAAGTGCTTTACAATTATAAAATTAAAGAAAAACATAAAATTAACATGAATAACATAAATAGAAATAAAATAAATGAACATAAATAAAATAAATAATAAATAGAAGTAATGTTATATAATCACAATGAGGAAACCACCAGTATTACTGAAGGTCACGGAAAGCAAGTGAATAGAAATGAGTCTGTAATCTTGTTTTGAACAGTTCAATTGTAGATGACTCGTTCATATGATGAGGTAAAGAGTTCCACAGGCGAGGGCCAGCAGGTGCAAAAGCCCTGTCCCCCTTGGTTTTACACTTGGTAGGAGGGACAACAAGAGACAACTGACTAGAAGATCTAAGCACTCTGGATGGCTGGTGTAAAACACACAATTCGGATAAATAGGCAGTAGCAAGCCCATGTAAAGATTTAAAAACTAGAAACAAGATTTTAAAATCAATTCAAAAACTGACAGGCAGCCAGTGTAAAGAAGCTAATATTGGAGAAACAGACTTGTATTTTCTTGCCCCAACCAGAAAGCGAGTGGCAGCATTCTGGACCAACTGTAACCTGTGTATCAAGGATTTGCTAATCCTAGAATACAGCGAGATGCAGTAATCAAGGCAAGAAAACATAAAAGCATGAGTAGCTTTCTCAAGATCCCTAGAAGATAAAAAGGCTTGATCTTACGTAATAGACGAAGCTGGAAAAAGCAACTCTTAACTTCAGAATTAACTTGTTTCTCAAAAGAGAGGTTACTATCAAAGATAACACCTAGATTGTGGACTTGAGGTTTGCAGTGATGTGTGCAGTGACATGTACAATAGATATAATCTGGCCTGACCCTTAATTTTCCAGGTTCAATGGCCAATTTCCCATTCCTCTTTAACTCAGCTGCATCCTATTCTCACTCAGATTGCTTGCATTCGGCAGCACTCTCAATTTTGTTGAGCTTGTTGGGATTCAGTTACCTGTGACTTTGATCAACTTATCAGGTTTAAAAGTATGTAGTGATTAGTTAAAATGCAACTTCATGATCCACTACATACAGTATATATGAAGGAAAAGGAAGTTGGTGAAGTTTTTGCTTTTGGCTGTAGTGAACATGGAAAGAAACCTCAAGATCTGAATTGAAAATCTAACCACAAAATTAATCATTTGCCAAACAACATAAATCCCCAACCCCTTTACCAAACCTGCATAATCCTGAATGCTGTCACAGGGAGTTAAACTGCAAAACAACATTGGATTAGACACCAGCTCAGCTAATGGGCACTTTTTTGGCACACAAATGAAACTGGACGGTCTGGATAGACTCATCTCGAACAAAATGAGAATGTGCAAACTCCATACAAGGACCAACCACTAACTCAAATCCTGCCAAGGACCAACCACTAACTCAAAAACTGCCATTCTAAAAACTTCATAACAGTCTACATTACAAGTAAAAGTGCTTTAGTTTTTACAGAGATTTTCTAACTATGCATTTAACTTTTTTTATTAAGTATGTTTATTGAGATATTTAGCTTAACAAAACACTTGGTTTAAGGGCCTGCACAATAATGAATAAACAGCTTGAACAGTTTATTCGGCCAGGAGAGTCTTGAGGAAATCTGTTTATCAAGTTGATGGCTATGTAATCATACAATGAACAATATAAAATAGGTGCATTATTATAGATGACTGATATACTAAATTATTATATAGTAATAAATTAATTTTGCTTGGATTGCAAAAAGACTTAAAGTAGGCAGTAAGTATTACCTTTAAAGAACAACTAAATTAAAAATAGCCTTCTCCAAGGGCAGTTTTCATGGCATGAATTTTAAAGGTGTTAGACACAGTGTGATAAATGGTTATGGATTTTCATTATTAACAAAATTAATAATGGCTTACAGTGTGCCATAGTGGTTTAAGGCCTTGGACTTTAAACACTGAGATTGTGGGTTCAAATCCCACTACGGACACTGTGTGACCACGAGCAAGTCAGTTAATTTTCTATCTACTTTTATTATTCCTAAGGCATACTTTTTATTTTAGTTTGTATTAAGTAAAACATACTCTATAGTATGTATGCCTATAGGAGTAAATGGTACTGCTAACCACTGAATCACAGTACATATTATGTATAATATATTGATTTGATTTTTATTGTGTGAAGGTTGTCTTTGAACCTAAGAGCAAGGGATGGCTACATATGCAGAAGAATAAATAGCTTAACAATATTAAAAGAATAAGTATCTGCTTCCAATGTATTAAATGAATCTATACTTTATTAACATCTTTTGTACTAAATACATCATTAAACTTTGTGCATTACTCATTAGAATGTTTTATTGTTTAAAGAATTTATTTCTTAAAAATATGCAATGCTGTCTATTAATGTTTGATACCATGCTGTCTACTATAACCTATCTGTTTCTAATGTATTAAGATATGCATTTATTCTATATATTTGAATTTTCCATTGCTGTCTTCAGTATTCAGAAATTTCAACTGATTACATTACTGGCGTTCTCTAAGAAATAGGGACTGTCACCATCTCTGTCCTTCATTTTTCCTTATTAGTTCAAATGTATTAGCCTGACTTCATGCTGAAGAATTATTTATCTAGCAGTTTAATTTTTTAAAAGTACAGTATGTCATTGGTTTTTTATAAATTTATCTGTTCCTACACATCGTATCATGATAACTGGGTTATCGGCTCCAGAGGAAGAACAAAATGGCTTCCTGAATGCAAGCCTTAATTATTACTAGTATATTCTGTGCATAAGATACACTACAGGGGAGGAATACACAATATGACATTTCAAGGTACATACATACTGAAGTAAAACAATAAAAGATGTTGTGCCTCTGTGCCTGACAAAAAAAATCGTAAACTCCTGTCTACCCAAAAGGATGGCTTTTCCATTTGCCCATCACAGTATTATCATTAAGTACTCAATTTCTCACCTTCCCTCTATGTGTTTATTACACTCTATTCCTTCCTTTATTTCAGATCCTGGCCTTTCTTCCATCAGCTTGTTTACTGTGCACTCTGCTGTGTTTTGGTATTGTGGTGTTTTTAGACACCAGCCAGGCTTCACTTCTTGCCAAGCCCCAGAATCACTTGGGGACAACAGGCTACAATTCTTTTTAGAGGCAGTATCTCCATAGCCTCAATTCAGTTGCCTTCCAAATCTGTGGGACAGCATGATGCCAAATATTCCTTCCTGAGTGTGTGTGCTGCCTGGAGACAGCGTGATCTATAGCAAACAGGATTTCTTATAATCTCTGACATTCTCTGCTTTGCCTCACTCTCTCTACAAGGGAGGAAGTCAGACTTATGTGCCTGTTTCTTACTGTCTTGGGGAGCATTCCTTCCAGGCTGTCTGTCTGTCTCTGTCTCTCTCTCTGTTTCTCATCTTCCTGTCCTTGCCTACTGTCCTCCCAGAGAACACAGCAAAAGTGCAGGGCATACCTCCCTCAAATGGCCCCTGTGTTTGTACACTACCATTTTCAGGGCCTCTTCTGTATCTCACCTGGAGAAGGTCTGTGTGAGATAGTCCTGCAATGTACCATCTTAGTGAAGCATTCACCCCTAGTGACCTCTTGTCAGCCTGGCATCCCCTCCCAATATATATAAATGTTTTTGGGCTGACAATATATAGCCTTAGGCTTGTAAATATGAATGCTGGCACATACAAACAAATTAAACTAAAAAAGAGCAAATATACTTTTGCTGTTTGACAGCATTTGACATAGTATTTTGCTATTGTGTGCCCAAAATGAAAAAAAAAGTTTAATCTACTGCATCTCTCTAATTTCTGACATTTTGGCACAGGAGCATGTCACTCCAACATAGATTACTTGGGTGCTAGAAGCTCCTCATTAGTACAGGGCTAAGATACCTAAAATACATTGGAAGCATTTTGGAAGGGAACCTTGAGGACTAGTAAGAGTGCATTCATTAGAGAATCTACTAGTCACTTATTGGTCTGTAACATAAATAAAAGACAAAGGTCTTGTTATGAAGCATTAACAGACCAATCATTGCATTTTAGGTTGCTGCTGTTCTAAATTGTTATCCATGTATTTCTTAGGAATGTAGTAGGAAAGCAAATGTTGAAATATGGAGAGAACATGTAAATAGCATAAGGCTGGCATTCTTAAACTGAGAAGCACCAGTGGTGAGCTCTGTGCCACCGGTGAAAAAATGTACTTTATATAAAAGTTCAGGACCTTTTGAAACACTGTGGCATGTAAGTTAAAGGCTACACTGCATCGGGTAGTTATAAGGAACTGCAGATTAAGTCATTTGGGGAAAAAGGTGTTACACCTACATCTGCTCTTGTCTGCCTTTTTTGCAATTACCCCTCAAAGCAACTTAAAACGGCAGGTTTCCAAGAATTGACTGTTTAATTTGCTCAATTTGGGAGATCTAATAGAACAGCAAAGGTTTGGAATGAGTAGTAATTAACAGAAAGCAGTCTAATCAAATCGGTGGTAAAAGGTAATCCTTTCAAAAATCAATGCCGTGCCTTTAAGGGTAAACCACACTGGCATCATTCAAAGAAATAAATAACTGTGCCAATCAGTCATTGAAGAAACAGGGTGGATGAAAAAGCTACCAGTCTAAGTGCATTAAAACGAGATTTATACGAAAATGGATGCAATAGCTGTCACCTTTAGGAGAATCCTTTCAGAGTTTACATTCCCAGCAAGTGACAGATGACTGTGTCTTTTGAAAATTCAGCTTACAGGAAGGCACATTATTTGTTTGGAGGTATTAAAAAGGAATTTAAGTTATGGTAAACGGATTATGGATAATCATATTATGATAACAGTTTCATTTAGTTACATGATATGAGATTACTTTAAATGCATTATCATAAAAAACAAACTAATACCACTAAGGACATTTATGATGCCACGCATATTATCTTAAACAAGACTCAGTGTAAAGCTGCAAAATATTAACTTGTGTTCTTATAGCTGTATTTTCTGTTTAACGTTTTCCTAGGACTGGGTTTTTAAACCCACATTTACATAGCAGAAAGACACCTGAAGGTTCAAAGCAGGCTAAAGAAACTGGGCTGCCAAAACTACTGTGTAGCAATGAGGGATTTGGGACTCCCATCATTTATATTGATTTAAAACAAATGTATCCTTTAAATTACATTACAGTTAGGATGTGTTTAAATAAATGAAGACCAATGGTCACTGTGATATTTCTTGCTTCTATCGGCTTATTAGAGCACTTAGGGTAGGGGTTACAGGCATTTGTTTTTC
This sequence comes from Polypterus senegalus, assembly GCF_016835505.1. Classification (NCBI taxonomy): domain Eukaryota; kingdom Metazoa; phylum Chordata; class Cladistia; order Polypteriformes; family Polypteridae; genus Polypterus; species Polypterus senegalus. The sequence goes on from NC_053163.1 coordinate 51,183,341, forward strand.
TTTGCATAATTCTAGGGTTGTCAGCTTTACCTGTTGGGAAGTGTAGTGTCTTCTGCTTGGTGTCAATTAATTATTAAAAATATATAGTATTACTTAGGTTACCCTCAGGTATAAACATTTAATGGTCTTCAGAAGTGGTACATGTTTCTATTTAATTAAACATTTTGATTCATGAAATACTTGATTGACTCCATAGAATTAAAATCTGCAGACTCTGCAGATATTGAGAACTGGATTACATTTTTAAAGTAATAATGATGCTTTAGCAATGCAGCACACCATCCCTTATTTAAAACCAAATTTCTGATTTGACAATACCAAAATAATATAAATATTTTTTGGTAACATAATATATCTATACTAATAAAAGGCAAAGCCCTCACTGCCTGACTGACTGACTCACTGACTCACTGACTGACTCACTCACTGACTCATTACTAATTCTCCAACTTCCTGTATAGGTAGAAGGCTGAAATTTGGCAGGCTTATTCCTTACAGCTTCCTTACAAAAGTTGGGCAGGTTTCATTTCGAAATTCTACGCATAATGGTAATAACTAGAAGCTATTTTTCTCCATTTACTGTAATGGAGTTGAGCTCGAAAGCCGTGGGGCATGGAGTTTCGTGTGACATCATCACACCTCTAACGTAATCACGCATTACGTAGAAAACCAGGAAGAGCTACATAAAGCACTGAAGAAAACATGCATTATATAATTAAGAAGGCAGCGAAACAATTAGAAGCGAGTGAGTAACATATAAAACCATATTCAGCGGCTCACGTGAACTGACGCAGTGCACAGACAAAAAGCAACAGATCCAAAGAGTGCTGAACAAAAACCGAATTATACTGCTACACTCAAATAGACAAACCACACACCGCGGCGCAATAGTAAAGGCTTCGCCTCTAGTGCCGACGTCAGAGGTTCGATTCCCGAGAGAGGATGCACTAAGTATGTACGCGCGCTTCTCGATTCATTTTAGCCTCGCATCCCCTTGGTTTGAGACGTATGAAAAAATATGCGGTTAACGCAGAAAGACAGATCACCAATTGAAGCTTTATGAATAATGGATAGTTTATTCGCGATCAATGATTGTTTTGGTAAAGCCATACTCAGTGTATTCATTAGATGAACAGTAAAAAAGTAAGAGCGAGGGGAGGGTAACTTATTGAGGCACACAGGCAAAACCACAATATCACGCTGACACTTCAGCAGACGTTTTTACCCGTGCAAAATCACAAAATGATTTCAAGTGAAGCTACTTTTATGGGAGACACAAATGCACCAGTGCAACTTGCCCCACTTCCCCTGTTGCCAAGTAATGTTGAAATAAGTCGGCACAACGGTGTTCCCAAATACGCACTTTGCTGATAAACTGAGCGCACTGCGCACTGAGTTCGCACGGCGCTTTGGTGACTTTGAACAACAAAAAAAGAATTTTGAGTTATTTCGCAACCCATTTGCCGTCGATGTGGAAACTGCACCTGTGCAGATTCAGATGGAGCTGCAGTGTAATGGCACACTGAAGGCAAAGTACGATACTGCACGGCCCCGCACAGTTTATTCACTCCATTCCCACAGAAATGCTCCAGCTCCGTCTACATGCAGCTCGAACCATGTGTATGTTTGGTACCACATATCTGTGTGAGAAGCTCTTCTCAGTCATGAAGACTAACAAAACAGCACACAGGAGTCGCCTCACTGATGAGCACCTGCAGTCCATCCTGAAAATCTCCACAACACAGAACCTCACACCAAACATAAACAAACTTGTTGCCAAAAAAAGATGCCACGTGTCCAGCTCTGATAAAATGACATAAGAGCAAAGACAACTGAATGATTTGATTTGTTATTGCTGAAAAGAACACATTTTATTTATATTTCCAGGTTTTGTTATGCACCATGTTCATATTTGAATTTGTATAACTTTGACAGGATATATTTTTATGGAGAGCAAAATCTTTGGGATATTTAAAATTTAAGTTTATTTTTTATATAAAATTACATAAGAGTAAAGAAATTTTAATGTTTGTTCTTTTAACGTTTTCTTTATTTCTAACTTGTATAATTTAGACAGGATATATTTTTATGGAGAGCAAAATATTATAAGTTATTTAAGTTTTGAGTTGATTTATTCCGGAATAATAATCTGTCGACCAAATAAAAATTCCTTCTATTTAAAATTTAAATAGAACTTGAACAGAAACGATAGTTCATAATATCCACGCAGACTTGCACGTAAGAGCGGGAGTCATCCGTTTTAACAAACAGCGTATTGCACTGATACGAAATAGCCTGCCCATTATTTAGGAATAGATAAATAAATTAAGATTTTGTACAAATAATGTTTTTCATTTTTCTTCCTTCATGGATTCTGGCACCCCCAGCAACAGTTGCTCGCACCCCATAGACTGTATATATGTGTATCCTCGACACAGATACCGACTCACAATGTCCAAAACACACACGTTTATTTACAGTTCTGCACAGCACAGTGCACCAATCACTCACAGTCCTTTTTTCTTCTCTCTGTTCCTTTACTTCACTGCCACCTCCACTTCTCTCTCACAAGCTCCATCCTCTTCCACCTGACTCTGGCTCCAGGTGCTTCCTAATTAACATCTGGGTGTGGCTGAAGTGTTGCACGTGAGTTCATGTCCTCTTCGGCAGCACTTCCTGGTGTGGCTGAAGTGGTGTATGCCAAGGCTCCAGAGCTGATGCTATCCAGGGGTGCTACCCTCTGGGTGCACCCAAGGTAAGAAATTGCCCTTCTCAGGGTCCTTCCCTTCTCCAGGTATCTCTTTGGGGCAAGGTCCCTGGTTGTCTGCCACAGCAACCATTTTAGGTTAATTGTCAGTTTTAAACTGGTTGAATAGTGTTTGAGCTTGCTCTGCATTGGACTAACAGACTGTTCCATAAATGGTTTCTGACTTGGTGTTTTTCAGGCTTTGGCCTCTGATGCCTTAACCAAATATGGGAATGTTATGTAGTGCAAGATGCAAGCTACAAGCCAGATCTTGTCATCTCCGTTAGAGGGCAGTGTAGCTGCTTTTGATCAAGTGATCTTTAAGTATAATTCATACTCCAATACCACTAGGTATGAGTATACACATATGACAATAAGAAACTAATGGTAAAAAAATACCTTCTGAACTTCTCCTTCTGGAAACTCTTCAATGAGAAAAAGTAATCATATTCCTAGCTCACCTTAACCACAGAGTATGCATAGTTATCTGCACCTTTTGGCAAAAGGTAACTGTACTTCAGTCCAACTGATATCATGCTTACACATCATTGTCGTACTGTCATACTTAATATTTCATTCTATTATTATTATTATTATTATTATTATTATTATTATTATTATTATTATTATTATTATTATTATTATTATTATTACCACAGTCAATCATCCAACTGGTTGATCCAGCATGGAATAACCAAGGCTTGACCACATTATAACAGTATGTGTTATTTATTTCTCTTTTTTCTTTTTAATTAAAAGCAAATAATAATCCATACAATCAAATCAAACCTAACAAAACCAATATTAAACACCAACCCCAAAGAAAGAGAGGAGAACCAACCAACAAAGCAAATCTTTAAAGCAGCAAGGGAGGAAGAGTATCCTTTTCCCTGACATAGACACTTACTCTAAAATGTTATTTGTTAGATCCTGCCACATTTTTAAAAAGTTTTGAACAGTTTCTCTAAGTGAGAATTTGTATTCTCATTTCAAATAGTAGAGAACATCATTATTTCAAGGATATGTCATTTTTAGCTTAGTGAAATATAGAAAAGTGATAATGTTTTCTTACATCTTGCCTTCCAACCATCATGAAGTTGTATAATGTTGTACCTGTGTTGTAAACATCAGGATAACCCATTTGGACTGTAATTGTTTAAAATTTGACACAATCTTATTTTAACATCATCAGTCCATCAAAAGGCATCCTTGGCAATTGTAATGGTGAACAAAGTCACAATGATTCTAATTTGTTCAGACACCTTCACTTTAATAATTGGAATTTACTCAAAACAATGTGTTTGAATTTATCAATGTCTATGAAAGACAGATAGATGATAAAATGTATTTTGCTTTTAGAGCAAAATATGCTCGAGGAAACTGCTGCACATAAAACAAAAGTTAAGCTCTAAGGATTGCTATAGCTTACAGCCATGCTGTCAAACATGAACTAGGTAACAGCATGCATGGTGTGTGCTTGCACTTCAAATGCAGGGAGTGACTTGTTTTTTCACAGTTTGTGCAGACATGGATTTATTGGAAACAAGTCACTCAGTGGTCACTGAATTCTGCCATCTTTTGTTCTGAAATGACTATGAACTGGAGAAGACAAAGTGTTTCTGCCAAACACAAGTTTTTAGAGAGTTCAAAGCTATTATTTTTTCTGTATAATTTATAGTTCTAGGATAAACTAGCAGCCCAATAAAGATTCAGTTGGGTATTACATAAATGTCTTCTATTTTCTCCACGAACAGTGCCTTTCTCCCTTAATCAATATCTCTGAGTTAATTATGGTTTGCTCTTTATTCACCCTCAATCTTCTGATTTCCATGCCTCATTTCCACAGTCTGATTCCTGTGTTTCATTTCACAAACATTTCAGTTTAGGAGACCATCATGATTGGTAGGTAACTGGATTCACGGCAAAAAAATATTTAACTTAGATTTTGTTCCCAACAATTTACTGTGCATGTACTAGTTTATTTGTTGGCCTTTTGAAAATCAATCCAGTATTGAATGGGTTCATGATTGGTACTGTAGTTGTTATAGTGTGTGGTGCTGCTGCTTCATATAATTTTGATTAGAAGTGTGGTTCCTTCAGTGTGAGGTTGGCATGCATGCCCTGTGAACATGTGGTACCTTTGTACAGTTCAAAGCCATGCTATGGGGTTTATGGCTGTTTATAATAGGGGTGGTATGTGTATGACAATGGGCTGGCATTCCATCCTGACATGCCAGTTTATATTACAATACAAATAAATATACTTTTGAATGATGAATTGATCTTTTGGCAGGGGTCCCCAATTACTTTTCCTGAAGGGCTGTATACAACTAACAATATAGCCACTGGCCAGTTCATAACCCTCCTATTGTTTAATAAATATTGTAACAATACTGTAGTTTTATTGACACTGTTTTATTAATATATGATTAAAAGTAATTAATTAGATAGGTGTAAATGTGGTAATTAAAATTATTTGCCATTCAGTAAGAGAAGTGACATACCAGAATGAAACAAGACACCTGAAAGTGTGATGCTCTGTTGTCACGATGCAAAGCCACTGATCCAGGCATGCATTGCAGAGTCTGTTCCTGTTTTGGCTTTTGATGAATCACAGATACAGGCAGGGGAAAATATTTCTGAGAAGCAGCATTGTTATCTTGTGTATCTAAATTTGGGGGTCATGAATGTCCAGAAGTCACTACCTCTAATGTGCTTATGCTGTTCTTTAAGTAAAAACTGAGTACAATATTTCTGAGTTGATGATATACTTCATCCAAGGGACAGAAGTATCATTTCAACCTCAGAAACCGACTGGCCATATGTAGAAATAGAGAAAGGCTTTCATAAAAAAGGAGATGTTCATCTGAGAGGTTGAAGCTCTTGACCCACTGAAAAATGTACAGAAGTTGGTGAAAGGCAATGCAAAGAGATCCAGGGGGTGGAATGCATGGGATAAGGAATGGTTATCAATAAGTTTGGACAAGTCCTTTATAAGTTATCTGTTTGCTTAAGGTTCATCCAGGGACTCTGCTTTTCTTCTCCAGTCCCAAGCCTTACCGACTAATTTCAATGACATTTTAAGATTTAGGTCAATGTTTGTGTACAGTCTGCTATTAGTAGGCATTCCTTCCAGTGTTGCACTGTTAGTTCCTGAACTACAAATTACTGGAAAGATTAAATAATTTAATATGTTTATAGCTATTTCATAAAAAGTATCTAAAATTGTACAACAAAATACTATTTGAGCAACTGGTTTATTTCATCCTTCCACATATCCACATTATAAATTCACCAAGCCCATCACGCTGATTTGTGAAGCCAGATCCTGAACATAAGGCAGAAAGTAACTCAGCACAGGACATTAGTTAACAGTGTACACTTGTCACCCACTCACAGTCACATTTAGAGTCACCAGCATTCACACTTTTGGTGTTTTGGATTTTGGGTACCTGATGACTTAAAGCAGGTCCATAATGAAGCAGTAAGATATAAGCCTGGGATTTGAACCCAGATGCCTGCATGTATGAGTCATCGGCACAAACTGCTTTACTGGCATGTCTCCAAGTTTATTTGAGTTTTACATAAAAGACACAAACAAAAGCTTCTTACCTCCACATTTTACTTTGAAGGCATTGTCATTGATGATTAGCAATTCCCAACATTAAGTATAACCAGGAGGATTTTAGATGTTATGCATGTTTAGGCCTAAAACTCTGCTAAAGGACCATAGTGAGCTTGTCTCTGAAGACCTTACCCTATGGTAGCTCTCATCTCTGCTGCAATAAACCAGATTGCATTGAACTGTATCATAGATTTGTGAAACGGAGTGAAAGAACATGGAAGTACCAATCTAATTTCTCTTGTGATTAAAATACAGATTACAGAAGAAAAAAGGCTTCCAGAGGTGAAAACCTTTTAAATCAACCCAGCAAACCACTAAGATTAGTTGGAGAGATAAACAGCACTGCATGGTGTAAGCTGTGGGGACTTTGGCACTTTTTTTTTTTTTACCTTTAGCTTATTTTTCTCTAGCTCTGCCATCTGCAATGATGTTACTCACACAGCCAACGGCAAAACAGCACTTTGCTTCAAATCAAGAAAAAGGGAATAAAGTTGTTCAGATTATGTCTTTAAACACAACAACACTCTTCTGATCCACAACTTAAGCACAGAGCTAAAGCAGTGTGTGAAAGAGATAAAAATGTAACATTTCCTGTGTCAAGTTCTTTGCAATCATGTGGATACAGTAACTGTTTTAAGAAATTAAATTTTTGAAAGCTCAAAAGGAATAAAAGCACTTTCCTGGTGTTAGCAGAGAGAATCTCTATATGGTTACCAGCCATTACTTTATATTATATCTAGTTCATTGTTGTCTACTGATTCTCATCTGAGCTGTTTCAAGGGCCAGATGCTGCCTTGGGCTCCATATTGTCCTAAAATCAATTTGAATGGGTTCAGAAATTGGATGGCAGGGCGACAAACTAGATGACTAGGTATTGTGGCTTAGAGGCTAAGCCGTGTAGCTTTAAGACCCAAAGCTGCTGGTTTAATTTCCACTTCCAGCTCACTTTGTGACCCTGAGCAAGTGTCTTAACCTGCCTTGTGTTCCAACTGTAAAAATGTGTGTATGGTAACAATTGTACCTGCTTTGTAAGTTGCCTTGGGTAAGGGAGCTGGTCAAAAACACCATAATGGATAGATTTTTATGAAGACCATCTAGTGTATGTTAATTGGTTAGTTTTTAAATTGTTCCTGGAGGTTGATTTCTGCCTTGAATTCAATGCATTTTGAATCTGTTACTCTGAATTGAGAAAAACAGCCTAATAAAAATTTTTTATGGATGGATGGCTGAAATAAATGATTTGCTTTTGCTCACTTGCATGAAGCTTTTATGTTTAGGATAGGAATGACAGGTTAATAGTTTTATTTTGCTTTAAATGTTGTTAAATTGGTGTCTGAATTGGAAAAACACAGAGACTTACATGTGTCATTGTGCACGCACTTCTAAAATACAGTCGCTTTGCTGCGCAGTGAGGCAAGCAATGGGTGACAAGGAGTCCTGTTCTGTTCTTTTCCACCAGCAGCATTAAGGTGAATTCCAAGGGCTGTCAAACTAAAGTAGAATAATGAAATTAATTGCACCAAACTACTAAGCGAGACTTGTTTTTCAGTCCTTTTAAAACACTCACTTCGAATAATGTCCAGCTTAACTGGCTGAGACTGTTATTGGCTTTGATTCCTTTGCCTCCAGTTGCAGCTCGATTCAGAGCTAGTCTTCCAAATGCAATAAATTGATATGCATTGACATGGGTTAATTTTAGCTACCTTTTCAGGGCTTCAGCATATCATCATTAAAGGAAAGATATTCCATAAACTGCTTTTTTTGTTTTCAGTTTGTCACAGGCAATCATTGAGGCTTGGTTAAAGGCAACACATACAAGCCCATTTTCCTTATTTCTAAAAATGTTGATGGTATAGATCTTTGCTTGTAGCATCGCTGTCTGTTCAATAAGAGTTATGTCATCATGCCACTCTGATAAAGAGGGCCAAAGGTGAAAAAGTAATCAATGGACACTGAATATTTTCAAAGCATACTCTGGAAAAAAAAGGTTTCAAATTATGAACAAACAGTTTACTGAGCTAAGCAGTGAGCAAGTCAAAGCACACAATGCAGAGGCATTTGCCTGCAACACAGCACTGTTCACACTTATAAATTAGGTCCAACTGAAAAATTGCCAAAATGTAAATGATCAATCCAGACATCTACATGTATTTTGCGAACCCAGTTTATGCGGTTGTGTGGTTATTTGGTTCTTATATTAGCAACACTGAATCCTAGGCAACAGTCCATTGCAGGGCATATTTGAAAAAAAAAAAAACACCTTCACTCAGTCATAAATTGACAATTTAAAGTCACCAATTACAACATCACTATTTAGATTTTTAAATAGGTTGGGGGAAACCTGGAGTAACATAACATAACAGAAAATTCCTAAACCCTCGCAATCCACTTCAGGTTCAGAGAGTCTGGAGACCATCCTTGTAGCACTGGGCACAAGACAGGACCAACACTGGATGGACCTCCAGTCAAACACAGAGCGCACACACTGACAGACCCATTTTAATCCAAAACAAATGAATATTACCTGGATGTTTTGGAAGATAGGAGTACCTGGAGAAAATCTTAGAGTGCTTGCAGATTCCATATAAACACAGATCAGGCTTAAATTTAAATCCAGAATTTTTTTATAAAATGAAGCTTACACTTTAAATGTTCAATCAAGGGAAATCAAGGTTCATAAATACGCTATGTGTATACATAATCTATGTATTTAAATATCCATCTTTTCTTCAAGCATATTATATAGCATTATTTCACCTGCTTTGGATATATGATGATAGGAAGAAGCCTAGAATAGTTGATGAAACAGAACACTCTCAAACCTGATTAACCCAATTCTGTGTTGCAGTAGGCCAGCCCCTACTCTGGCAGAATTAATCACTAGGTAGGGACCGGGCCTGGATGCGACCCTCATCTATTGCAGGCGCCACTCTTACAAAATCCACATTCATGCTCACACTGGGCAATTTGGAACTGGGGAGACAAAATGGAACTCACAGAGAAAAACTGTTAGAGATGAAGGGACAACACGCGTACTTCATGCAGAAAATGAGTTGACTAGAAGTTAAACATATTCTGTTGGAGCGGTAAGGCAGCAAGTCTAAGTTCTTTGTCATTTTAGCAACCAAAATGTATAATGTTTATTTGAAAATAAGTAAAGTAATAATGAAATAAAAAACTTAAGGGCCCATTACATAAATCAGCTGATGAGTTAAGTGCTAGTCATACCCAGGAAGTTCTGTTTATACTCAACAGAAGCAAAACTCTTCTGCCATGAGCTAGAAATTTGATATCTGATGACTCCTTCAAACCAAACTCTTAAACTTTAGTCACTCACCATGCCAAAATCACATTCTTTTTAAACAAAGATAATTTAACTGAAACACAATGAATAAGGAGAATTACAAAAAAGTAGGCTAGAATCAAGTATGATAGTGAAAGAGTTAAGGACATGATAGCTAAGGGAAAACGTCTGTGGCAACCCCTCACCCAACACGCCACCTCTGTGCTTTTTCTGTAGCACAATCTCTATATATCTTAGACAATCAATATCTTAGAATCTGATTGTGGACATGTAAGTAAAAAATTATCAAGTCATCCATTTTTAGTGTTCCCATTACATAAATATGAGATGAACTACGATTACATCTAGGGATAATTACCATATGTTTTATTATAATGTTTTGCTATTATTATCCCTCATTCAATTATGAATTTTATTAATTCACTTTTATAGACTAGAAGTGTCACTGTAGCACAGCAGTAAATGCTACTGCTTCATTCACTCATATTAGTTTCCCAGTTTTGTTGAGTTTGCATGTTCTCCCCATGTTTGTGTGTGTTTTCCTCCATATAGTCCAGTTTTCTTTCTCCTCTCCCAAAAGACATCTCTGTGGTAATATTGGCAAAGAAAAAAAAATAACAGCCTAATACAAATTCAAATTTTCAAAAATGTAAATTTAATAAACAGCATAAACAATTTCAATTATCTTTATATTTGTTCTCTGTTTTACTATACTTTTCATTGACCCAAGGATTTTTAGAAGTCAAAAAATCAGAGTAGTGTGTGTGCAGAAAAAAAATCCATTATTATTATTAGTATTTCTTCAGCAAAAAAGAATTGACCAGCACTACTCTAGTTGTTATTTGCTGGTGTACATTGAAGGATTTTCTTTTTTTAAAGAGGCATAACATTACCAAGTAGCCCAAAATGGGTTTGATATTATTCAACTGGATGGAATCATTTGGGAACTGAACTTGTTGACTACTATTGCAAAAAAGAAAAAAGAATTGGTACACATGTGATATTTATTTCAAAATGTCAGCTACTTTCACAGTTTAGTTCACAAATCTTCAAAGTTTGAAAAAAAATGTGTTAAATTTCCCTTCTGTTTAAAATTTCCAGTACTAAATAGCTCTTATGTGTTTTGAACATCAGTTTTACTTACTGTATGTGAATATTAGTGAGTTTTTTAATATCTGCAACAAATGAGGCATCATTGATAATGTAGACCAATTACATTCTTTGTGCATTTGTGGCCCTGAACTGAATTTTACAAAAGGATGTTTAAAAGGAATATAATATACAATATCCAACCTGCCATCTATTAATTTGATATTTGCATTTTATAAATGCATAGTTATAGCATGAAACAGGTATAAAACCAGTTGGATTACAAATTAAAATGAATAAAATATATATTTTTTCTGCTTTAATCATGGTAGGATATTATATGTTGTTACTGTTATTTTGTTAATGTTATGTTTACTTTGTATTACAGCATTACTTTCTAATATATCCTAGGCAGTTTAATTAGAAAATTATTTCTTTCTAAAATATCCACCTTAATAAAAGGATACATGTCTGTGCATCTCTTTGTGTGCCCTTCCGTTTGCTATGTCTCTATAATTCCAACAGACGACACATCACAGCCATTAATACTGCTTTTACAAATCACATACCAAGTGGCATATAACAAAGACATATGCATCTCATGGGGCGCTGCAAATGTTAACACTTAGGTCTTTGCTGATGATTTAGATTTCAACCCATCATAGATTGGTAACACAGCTAGTGTTGTTATGTGTTTAATTGTCATACATGAGGCTGTAAATGGATGCTTCGTAGATTGTTTCTTTAAGAGCGGCCATTTGCGTTGTGTGACTTAAACAACGAGCAGTATAAAAGGTCAGCCTTTCTCTAGGCATCTGATCTGATTTGTGGATAAAATTCCTTATGTTTATTTAGATATTATTTATATTATTTGATCATTTATTTTATTTTCTTGTATTGCCTGGTTACTACTTGTTGCCTGTTTTTGTTTTTTTTTGTTGTTACTTTTATTTTGCCTCTCGTCTGGGATACAGTCCCTACGGTTTATTTGAAATTTCTTCTCTTTTGGCCTTTTGCTGCTTCTCGCATGTTAATCTTAAATTCAGGTTTTCTGTTTTCCTGCTGAGTCAGGACTTACTTTCAATTGGCAGAGGAAGAATACAGACTCAAACGGTTCCACCAATCATTTTGATGTTTTAAAGAATATTTGCTGCCATTTAAAGTGTCGTTGCCTTTCCAGGATATTCTGCTTTTTCAACTTGCTCATATAACAAAAATCATAACAAAGTCCTCTTTGACACATGTAGGGCTTCATTAGAGCTGCAGTTCCATTGGGCCTTTCTTTCTGATCCTCCCAGGTTTTGTATCAAAACAGGAGAACACAAATTAACCTAAAAACAGAGGAGGGTGGCCACTGCAATTCTCAATGTGTCTCCTGCATGTGATATTTTCTAAATGAAAAATTTTAGCAAGTCCACCACAAAGAAGCTATTTATGAGTTTATAAATTGTAACAGGGCATGTTCGCTCACCCATCCCTCAAACTTCCATGTACTTTGAGACACAGGTATTGTCCTTTAATTTTATTTTATTTTATTTAGCACAATAAATAACAGGTGAATTCACACACACTCTAATACTTCTTTCCCCTGGCATGAAGAACTTACAGGACTCTTTAAAATCTGTTAGGCCATCTGCATGGTTTCCATTCACTCTCCAAAAAATCATATTTACTTTTTCTATCTCTGACCTTTCTTCGTCCTTTGCCTAACAGTCTGACCACCTTCAGATGTTATATTGCTTCATTCTTACTGAAAAATCAACAACCTCTCACAGAGGATAACCATTTTAAGCCATGCCTAAGACTCTGAAGTTTCTCCAAGGATCACTTAAGGAATTCTCTTAATTAATTCTCTTGGTATCACAGTGACTTCCTGTTATTTCTGAAAGCCATTCGTCCTTGAATTCTCCTATTTTATTAAAGGCCAAGGCATCCTGGACTGATTCCTGGCTGCCTTTCCTTGCTAGTGTTGCTAAGACCTATTGGAGAAAATATAACTTAACCTCTGTAAAGGAATTTCAAACTCAGATCTTGGAGGTCAACAGTAGCTAGAAGTTTCCATCTAACCACTTTATTAATTAGTGACGGGTGACTGCAGGTAATAGAATATCCTTGTTTTCCCCTAATTTAATTTGACTTGATTTTTATGGTTGAGTTCTTCAACCAAATGAAAATAAAAAACATAGCAAGTCAACAGGGGTCTTATAAACTGTGTGAATTCAAGTGTGAAAATATGCTTATTCCAAAAAAAAACAGGAATACTTATGTTAAAAAAAAAATACAAAAGACTTACAAAACCTGATGTATGCACATTTGTGCACAATTTACCCTTTATAAATTACATTAATCTTGCAAACGTGCATATGTTAATGTGCCTCAAGCTCCATCTGGTTGCCAACCTGAAACAGCCATATATGGACTATGCTAATCATGATGCCTTCATTGGCTGGTAGAACAGCCTACCATCTGATACATCCAGACACTGCCACCTACATTTGAGGAGTCCTATTTTGTACTCCACACAGCATTGAAGAGCAGGGAAAAGGTGCCAGCATTTCAGCAGATAGCCTCTATCGTCTGGCACATGTAATGACGTGATTGCTGTTACAATGAATAGTAAAGGCTATATAATAAACTGAGGGTTGAGCCCCTTACCTTACCAACAAGGCAGCCATCACATACAGCATCATGAGTAAGCCATCTGCCAACACTACTTTGCCTTAAAGTAAATGAATCATGGGTTGACCCTGGCCCCACAGCCACAACGTTTGTCAGTCTCATCTCTGGAAATTCACTAATAACGGTTAATAAAAGCAGTATCATTCTTGATTGGTGCCCGTATTGCTATGAGTGGGCTCAATTGTCCCAATTAAATTAGGAAAACCAAATGACTCTTGGGAGCCTAAATTTGCTCATAAGCTTTTAATCACCATGGGTAAAAAATCAAAAAAGCCATATTGGTTCAAACCATTAGGCTATGAATAGGCTGTAGAAAATATAACTTTCCATATGCATCCTGTATGTATCATGTCCACGATTTAATGAACTTTAGTTTCTAATCCTGCAAAGTGACAGTAGGTAGGCTATATTATCTAATGAAATCAGTTCAAATATACAGCAGTGGCCTTCTTAAAAGGGAACTAAAATAGAGCCTATACATCATATTCATCACTTTACCTTGGATTTTTAATATATTTGTCAATAAATATTTTTGTCTTTTATAAATCCCATGTTAAACTTTTGCATGGAAATTTGCATATGCACCTTTCATGTCTGTTTTTGTGCGTATGTACATTTTATAAACCAGACTACCACTGACTAGCTAACTTGATCCCATTCACACCAGTGCCCATTATACAATATTTGAAGAGAAAGGACATTAATGGCGTCTCTCATTTAAAACATACAAATGAGAGAACTAATAAGATATAGAATTGAATAAATTTTTATTAGCAACAAGAATTTTTTTATAAGGATATAGACTAGGGTGAAAATGTTGACTCTCCAGGAACTGAGTTTGAGACGTCTGAGTAAACTGCTCATCTGTTGGCTCTCATTATCATTTCACTGCTTATTAAGGAAAAAGAAAGAATTTAGGGTTCTGAATCTTAATAAACAGATTAGTTAAAGTTGAGACAAAATAAGTTTGTGGCTAGTATTTAAGTGGCCGTAATGAAAACTGTAGCTACTACAGCACTTCAGAATCTGAGCTTGACATCCATGTCCTATGCTGCAGTATAAACAGTAGGTCTACTACAATCTTCTCAGTATCTTGGTGCCACCACTCTACTGCTAGGCTTCTCTTCTGCCCATAGAAAAGTCATCTAAGATAAGAAAGCATTGGAATAATTGGATAGAAAGATTATTTTTTATCAAATTAGATGGCCTAGCACAGACTTCACTATAGAATGCCCAGGAGGGAGTGGGATGGTATTTGGATGAGGTCTTTAGGACTGTGACTGTGTCACATTTTGTCTTTGATTTTATCTCTTACAATTGGCCATGGAATACTGCTTACTGGAGTTTTTGTTTTTCTCTCCCCCATTGCCAACTGGCCATACTTTAAAAATCAATAAATCTACAGATATTGCTGGTTTCCGTTTTTGTTAATAAGTTTCTACTTTATTTTCTGTGTGTTTAAACAAATATGTGTATTTATGTGTATTAATTCTGTATTTAGTAATTTTTTTTTTATAATTTATGCTTGCTTTCTACCAGAGAACTTGTCATCTTACTCAGTGAAGAGCACTATACAAAAACTAACAGTGTATATTGTAGAGGCTCTGCCAGGCAGGTTGCAGGGATATCACTTGCCTTTCCTGTTCCTTCTGTTGCACTTCATGTTGTGTGCCTTGAGACCCATTCCTTTAGCAAACCCAGTGTATGTGTGTGTGGGGTGTTTGTGTTTAGTATGAGATTTGCAAAGAGTAAGGTACCTTGGAAAGTAGTGCTGTATACATAGCAGAGTTTTTGAAAATGCTGAAAAAAATGTACAGAGAATGAAATGCAGCTGTGACATTTAGAGTACGTTGAGGTGGTGTGACAGGCAGTGCTGGAGCATCACTTCACTGAATTCCACACATTGTGCCTTGTTGACCACAGCTTCAGTCATGGAGAGAAAGGCCAAGGCAGGCCTGCAGTCATCTGGAAAGTGTTGCTTACCTGTTGCTCTGGTGTTAAGAAGCAAGCATGACAGGGCCTTTGTGTTGAAACATTGGTTTAAGGAGCAGGCAGTAAAGCCAGCAGCTATCATGTCCCGCACTTTCCAGCATATCAGGCACAAGAATCACTTTATTTTATGTTAATTTAAGAATTAATTATATGTTTAAAATATTACACAGTTTTTATTGATTATTTACTGAACCAGATATTATATTTAGTTATTGACTAAGTTTTAGAAACCAACAAGTTTTTTTTTTCCCATGTAAGTCATTCTTTTCTCTGAAATGTCACATGTCTGGGTTTTTCTATCTCAAGAAAATGAATAAGGCTGTACTTTAATTAGAATATGCAGTTGTGTATGCAAGTAAAGATTAAGGAAGAGATCACTAACATCAAAGTTAATGTTTGAAATAA
Source organism: Polypterus senegalus (assembly GCF_016835505.1). Taxonomy (NCBI): domain Eukaryota; kingdom Metazoa; phylum Chordata; class Cladistia; order Polypteriformes; family Polypteridae; genus Polypterus; species Polypterus senegalus. The sequence continues at coordinate 51,199,181 of NC_053163.1, forward strand.
AAAGTCAGAGTGTGAGCTGTATAATATGTCAAGGCCAAATTAAGACTCCCACAGGTCTCAGTGTGTCAAAGGTCAAAAGGCTCCCTAAACTCACCTTACTACTCCACTAGGTACATGCATATATTCACATATTATGAATATCACATATGTCAGATCAAATCAGGTGCAGGAATTGAAGTACAAAAATAAAAATCCCTAACTTTACAGTATATTGGATCAACTTCATTTTACTTTTTTGTTGATATGTGTGTTTCAATGAATTTCACAAACTAACTGTTGAGTGCTACATCACATCTATGGGAAAGTAACTTTCCTCTGATAGCACAATTAACAAACATCTATCATTTTGAAAGGACTATGCCACTTTGTGCCAAAAAAGTGGTATGTAACTAAGCATGCTGGGTTTGCATATTAGTACCAAATAAAATGAAAGACTGTTTGCTCTTGTGTGGCATTGTTGCTCGTGTCTACTGTATATCAATGTTCTGAAATGCTGCAGAATCGGACTAAGCATTGCTGATGGAAGCAGTGATATTACCTTTTTCCAGACCTGACTGTCTTGAAGATTGTTCTAGTCTAAAATGCATTATTTATGGTTTGTTCAAAGTGCTTGTTCAAATCATTATTTTGGCTTATTTTATAAAAAATTAAAGTATAGCTTTCAATAAAAACAGCATCCTTTGTTTCTCTCTCTGCTTTTATTTTATAATTATTTCAGTTTTGCAGTACCGCTGGGCTCTGGTTTAGAATTAACTTGCATTTGGACCTTTTCTCTTTTATGTCACAGTAAAACGTCACATGTACAGTTTCATAAAGGTGAATTGTAGACATCTGTTGTGATAATGCTCTGCCCATATTAACAAACAACGGCTCCGTTTTTTTCTATTGAAAGCTTTTTTATTTAGCTCCATTTGGATAGGTTAATAATTGTGGTGGAGGGATGTGTTGGATTGCTCTGAGTGCCTGTATTACAGGTGAACTTTTCCAGTTATTAGACATTTTTATCTCGTAATGATAAGGCCCTTTTGCAAGCAGGGCCCCAGAGTGTGCACCCAAGACACTTTAATGATAGATCCAGCCATGGGTTTGGTGTGCTTATATCAAATCCCAGGAAGAACAACACAGCATAAACACTCAACATTACATACTATTTTGTAATTCTCAAAAAAAGAATTACCAAAAAAATAATTCAATCACAAGGTAGTGATACAGAGCATTTAATTTTAACTTCTGGGTAGTTTTACTTTTCCTTTGATTTAGTTACTAGCCCCATTACTTGTCAAAGACAGGTAATGGAATACATTTAAAAATGTTTGATATCTTTTTCCCCACGTATAGTTTCAGCACCTTCCCTCTGTACTGTTGTGTGTCTGAACCTGAGGCACCTTGCTCACCTTCTGTCCACTTTTATATTTCAAGTCTTTGAAGTAGACTTCCAGTGTGCCTCCTATGGCTTTACTCCCCTTGTGTGTCTCACACTTGCACTGCCTCTTTTTATCGCATCACCAAAGCCAGGTTTGCTCATATTCACCAGACAAACACACAGACCTAAGCGTTTTAGTATATAGTAGATTAATTTTGCTTACAGTAAAATTATGATTCTTGATGCTTCTTGGAAATATGTTAACAAAGAAAAATTATGCATTAAATTGTAAAAATACTCATTTTTATTATTAACACTTATCCTCATTTTGAAGATTATTCCGTCATTCTGAGGTTCTGTTATTTCTGAAAGATTTTCTTTTTCTAGTCTTCTACAAGCCAAGACAGTCATGTTTATTGAGTCTCATCCCAGCACCCTAAAACATCATTTGGGATCAAGACTTCTAAGTCTATTTATCTTTTTAAAATCTCTATCACTCTCATAAAGAAACACATATGTAAGACATCACACATTTAGAGCAACACAGGCTTCCAAAATTATTTGAACTAGCCTAATTGAAATGGCCTTTGTTTCCCTTTGGCCTTCAGGATTCAGACTGCTTGTCTGGCTATAAGACATTTTTTACAAAGCCTTGACCTTTGCAGGAGACTTGTCAGTAAAAAGAAAACAGTCTGTCCGGTCTGTTTTGATTAGCTTGTTAAAATCTGAGATCAAATAATAATTTTAAGTGCCGTAATCTTGCCTGCCTTGACAGTGCTTGAACCTTGGATCATTTTCAGGCTGTGCTGCTTCCTTGTGGACTGTGCATATTCTCCCCATGTTTACAGAGATTTCCTTGAGGACCTCGATTTTTCTTACAGGTATACAAGGCATGGAATATGGTCTCCTGACATCTCTGCTTTTGTCAGTCTTAGTTGGTGTACAGTATTCAATAATTTGGTAGCATCTTCCGAATCGCCCATATGGTCCTCTTATGGATAAACAAAAATAGATGGATAAAATAATTTCATTTTAACAAGATATACATCTAATGTGACAGAAAATCTGCTTCACAACAATTATTCCAAGACACACTTCTGTGTTACTGCTACAGTGTTGATGTGCCCATTGGAGATTCTTTTGTTCATCTCCCGCTTTCAAGGCATGCCATCTGGATGTCTGCTTGTTAAATGCTTCATGTGGCAATAATACCCTTAAACAGCAGAGTCAACTCTTACAAAAATTAAATAAGTGTAAAATACATTTACTGTAAATATATATATATATCTATATATATCACTTCTTATATGAATATATTTTGAAATATGTTATAAAATACCTGTTATAAAATATCTGTATTAACCATATCCTGTAGTATATTGAAATGTGTTGTAAAATATTTAAATTATTGCCCCTTTTGTATATTGTAATATATTTTCCAAAATATAAAAACATGGTTTAAAATTCTAGGAATAATCTATTACAATATATTGTTAAATGTACTGTAAATGCTAATTATACTATACTGGGCAATATATTTCTCAGGTTACATTTCAAGATACCTGTCACTTTTGCAGTATATTTTAACAATATCAATTTGGCATTGAAAATATCATTCAATAGATACAGTATCTAATAGGTGTTACTCATATTGACCTATGGTCTAGATCAAATTGCACTATGATAAAGTGGGAATGATACACCTATTATTAACCAAGTACAAGTAAATAAAATGGTTGTAAACTCAAGCCTAAATTTACTGGCGGAGCAACTCGCTTGAACTGCTTTCATTGAGGTATTGGCAGTTCAAATGAAATTGGAATCATTGAGAAGTATATTGCATGTTCTAAACACAATACATTTGGAAATTTCTTTGTTACAGTATATTAAGGGAAATATGTTTCCTTATATTCCAAACATAATCTTTAAAATATATATGTTCCAGTTTATTGAAAGATATGTCTAAATATTTTTGGATCCATAAAAACAATGCAAACGTGAAAGTCAAAAACCATATAAAAAAACATTAAAAATCAAAGCTAAAAGTGTAGAGTCAGAATTGGCTTACTTATATTTCACTTGAGCCCCAGTGTGTCTCTCTCTCTCACTATCCTGTCTCCTCTGCTCACCCCTGAGTCTGCTTAGCAGAGCCAAAATGCCAGCGAGTGCAGTCAACCATCTGTGCCTGTTGTCTCAGCCACATCTGTCGGTCATCATTGGGATGTTCAGAGCCAGCCTCCTTTGTCCAGTCACCTACCTTAGGCCTGGCAGCCCACTGGAACACTTAGTCATTTCTGCTCCTTTAATCGCTCAATAGGAGTGAACCTCCCCGGAGTGCCATTCTTCTTGCTTCTTTGCGAGCCACTTGACAGCTTGGCCTTGTACCCTCCGCACTGAGACAATCCCCCGATTCTGCTTTTTCATTCTCTTTCCTCCAGTTTTCCTTTCTTCCATTCCTGTTCAGAGTCACCATTTTTAACCTTGTGAGTGTGGGTGCTTTCATTAAACCCCCACGGAGTGTCAGTGGAGAATGGCTGTGCTGATTGCACTCACACGTGAATGAGCAATCAGCCAATTTCCCCATCAAACACCACATTCACACCTATACCTACAATGTCTGAGCCACACTGTTTTTAAAAACCTCACACTTCCACAAACCCCTGATGCACTTAATCACAGCAGCATATTTTAAGAATGATCTTACCACACCATGATGGCAGAAGGGCATGTCTTCAGCATGAGGGCTGGTCAGTGCAAGTTCATGAACTTGTACTGAATGCAGTATGGACAAAATTCAAACGGAGCACATTACCCATTCACACAAAAAAAAATGATACCATATGTTAAAAGAAATACCTGTCACTTTAGTCATGTAACAATTTACCAGATTTCCACACCCTCTGTCTACTTCAATGTAGCTAGCCCCAGGTACAGTGCAGGGTCAGTCTGACCTTATTTTTCACAGTTGAATAGTGCAGAGGAGATGAAAACTAATTGAAATTGGTCTGTGCTAATACACACCATTGGAACTGTTGTGGAAAATGTTTTAAAATTAGCCCAGTGTCTGTTTCTGCAACAAAGTAACATTCTTTTCAGGGTGTCTTTCTACCCTTTAGCTACAGATGACCCTAAGGAGAAGAAATCAGGTATAAAAATGGATAGTGGGGTGCAATAGAATTAAAAATGAAAAATGACCAGAGACATATTAGATTTAAGTGAGAGAAAATACATTCAGTCCATTGCATCCTCAAACTGTACTAACTAAATTACAAATGTGGGGTGGTCTTCTTGACAAAATGGAAAAACATATTCAGTAATTATAATCAAAATGTTCATGAAAAAATTATTGCACATGTGTATCTTTAGAAATGTTGGCTTCTTGCTAGCATTGCACAGCATTTTGAACAACTCAAGTTAAAAAAAAATTCAACTGCCATAACTGAAACAGCTTTTGTCTCCAAACTCTGTACTAGCTGAATATGGAAAAGGAACACTAGCTGCTTTAGCTTTCACTTGAACCAAAAGTTTCAGATTCTGTTTGTCTTTTGAAATATCAGCCAGAATGCGGATGATGGTGGAATTGAAATCTCACCTGTAAGCTATATCTCTACCTTCTGGATGTGTCATTCCTCATCTTTATCTCATTACTCCTTAGGTTTTCTCTACTCCATACATTTGGGAATTAAGTTGAATATAGATGTGTTAAATCTCTTGCTCAAGGTTATCAAATGTGGCAGAAGGTATGAATGAGAGCAGTGCTCTTGATGCTTGAAATCGTGCTTTTTTGTCACGATATCCCACTAGGTTGTAAGCAATAAAAAGCAATCTTGAAATTTTTAAATTCTGACCAGATAACATTCTATAGTATTGTCAATGAAGAAAACCTAGTATACCTTTTGCAAAATATATTTTTTAATTATACTGCTATATTTCTGTAACAGAAAAAAAAAACAGAAGTATAACCAGGGATAGTAATATTATTGCCTTGCATTCCAGCTCACTTGCTATGTATGTAGTGTTTGCATGTTCTGAACTTGTTTCCTTGGTTTTTCAAGGGATGTAATTTTCCCTTATTTTCCAAAGACATATTGTTAATTTATCTGGAAACTTTGTAAAGTAAGTAGGGGTCCACTCATGAGTGAGTCTTGTGATGATCTGGAACCATTTTGTGGCTACAGCTAGAGCTGAATACCCCCACCCCCCTTTAATTTAACTGAAAGAAAAGTCAGTGAAGAAAATTGATCAATAACTATTCCATAAAATTCGATATGGAAGGCAGGAACGTTTGTCTTATTCTCATATAAGAGAAAATTGGCAACAATTGTTAAAACCTTTTGATTTGATTCATAGCTGGGAATGTTATTTATAACTAGCTGAAATACCCAGTGTTGCCCGGGAGGAAAATAAAGTTTTTTTTTTTTTTAATTGTTTGAGAAAAAAACATAATTAAAAAAAAACACAACTTTAAAAATAAAAATAACAAACAATAAAGACTCACTAATGTGCTTGTCTTGCAGTGTTGTATGTATGTTATCATCAAATTGATGTTTAGAAATGGCCAACTGTAAAGCAGCAGGGGCGCAGTGGTGCTCAAAAATAAAGAATGCTGGCAGTCACCTCCAGTTCGCCCTCGTGTTTTTTTTAGTTGTATGAGAAAAATATAATTAAAAAAGCACAACATTAAAAATAAAAATTATTATATTATGTGTTTGCGGTGTTTTATGTACTGTATGTTATCATCAAGTTGATGCTTAGAACAGGCCAACTGTATTTAATTTGAAAAGCAACAGGGGCATGGTGCTGTTCAAAAATAAAGAATGCTGACAGTCGCCTGGTATATATACTAACTGTGTAAGCCTGTGCTGTTAAAAGCACGGGATCATAGAAAGTATTTAAATCATCAGAACTACTCTGGGCATCTGTCTGCTAGAAGGGTTCATGCTTGCATCGTTTGTGCATTAGCAGCTAAGCGACTGTCTTTCTTAGGAGTTTTACTTTTGCTGGTGTACTGGCCTCGCTTGCATATCCTCAGAGCTGGAGCCTTCATCCCAACTCTATGTCTCACTTACGGGCTGGACAGACACACACACTTCCACGCATAGAAGTCTGTTTAATTTCAAAAGTAACAGGGGTGCGGTGATGCTCAAACATAAAGAATGCTGGCAGTCGCCTCCAGTTCACCCTCTGGTGGTCGTTCCGAGTGCCAACTGGATTATAACATGCATACAAGACTGTAAGATCACCCCCCACCCTACCCAGAAGGGGGTGGGTTATGGCTGATTTCACCCTACAGTATTTTTAGTCGACCAATGAGGAACATGTGTAGCAAGTTTCATGAAAATCGCTCCAGCTGTTCGGATGTGATGCTGGAACATACTGAACATACACACATTGACTTTATATATATAGATGAATCTTTTTTAAACTTCCCCCTTTTCCACCATCTTGTATTATTCCACTGACTGTGTTACATAATCTGTATCTGGAGGAAAGCAGGTAACAAGCATCACACAGTCCAATTTAGAAATTCAAAAGATGAGCCTGGTTTCTATTAAAAAAGGAAAGCATATGTTTAGTTTAATTGTCTTTGTTATTGTTGAGCTAACAGTTTTCTCTGTTGGGCAGAACAGCATCAAATCCTCAGCAGAGGTGCAGAAGTGCTATTTAAGGAACATGTGTCATTAGGAAAATTAGGCAGCAAAGAGGGTAATGAGTAATTTTGCATGTTATGGTACAATGCCCTAATGTGAAGAAAACAACACAGACTGGTTAATTAGTTATTAAATATTTTATGAGAAGTCACAACGGTTAAAGAAATAGCTGTTACATTCTCAGTGGTTTTTATCTAGGAAAATATTTGCTGTTCTGTATACAAATACAGAAAAAAATTCTCTATGTTTCATTCAACATTCATATTCATGCTGTATCACGCAAAGATTGACTTGAAAACAACACACAAGACAGGCTTTGACATGAGATAGATAATTGGGAGAGGCTGATGCTTCAGTATCCACAACAGTTGCACTTCAAAGCATGCTGATATGTGTAACCTCTCAGAGGATGACAGCAGTTAGAATACAGGACTTTATGCACAAGAAAGAGCACAGAGAAAGCCAAGGAGGGCTTATCTAGAAACTTCAGAGGTCTGGTGTTCCTTTAGACTGATGACAGTGAAAATTGTTAAAAATATGACAACTGGTATTTACTGACGTGCTTAGCAAAATACTTTAAAATATAGCAATCAAATTGACGAAAAGACACAGGATCATCTACGAGAAATGAAAGCCCGGTAATTTACATAGCAAGCAGCATGGTATAAATAATGTGTTTGTATTATGATTTATGTAAACAAAAGTATAATGATTTGATATTTAATATACTTATTTGACAAAATGACTACTCCCGGAAAATATACATTAATCATGAATTCTTTTTGATTTGCCAAATTAAGAAAAGTGTGTTATTAGAAGCATTCTGCCTGAAAGATTCACCTGTTAGTTGGCATTGAATTAAAAGCCAATAATTGAAACAGGAGTCTTGAGGGTATGGTGTTGAACATTCAATTACAAGAATGCCAATGCAATAACCACCGTTATGTATAACCTTTTTTTACATGACTCAAACTTTCAGTGGTCAAACTGTGAACATACATAACTTGTGTCCTTTGAAAACTGTTTTAGATAAAAGCGTCAGCTACAGTTTCAAAGGTGGGTGAGCATGATGATACAGTGGTTAGTCATCCTGCATGGATTTGAATATCACACCTTGCAGTTGTGGTTGTGGTGTTGGTACATTCTACCTTTGTCTGTGTGGTTGTTACTTACACAACCCCAAAAACCATGCACATTAGGCTAATAGGTGACTTTAAATTGACTCTGTGAGGTTGTGTGCATGTGTGTTCTCCATGGTAGACTGGCACACTGTTCACATATTTTTCTTCCTTCGACACAGTACTGGCAAGGTAGGCTATCTGAGCCTGAATTAAGTGGATTTGACAATGTATGTGTGTGTTTATGGATGTATATATTTATTTAAAACTAGCAAAATACCCGCGCTTCGCAGCGGAGAAGTAGTGTGTTGAAGAAGTTATGAAAAAGAAAAGGAAACATTTAAAAAAAAACGTAACATGATTGTCAAAATAATTGTTTTGTGTATTTGGTGGTAGCGTCACGAAGTTGTTTTCGTCTAGCTGCATCAGAAAATGTACCACGACGTCTGACACGCCTCCTTTTTACTATTTTCTCACAGCTTGGATTGCTGCTGTCATAATGGGTTTGAGTCTACATATATATATATACATATATATATATATACATATATATATACTCATACATATCTTCATATCTATATACATATATACATATCTACATATACACATATATATATATACATATCTACATCATATATACACACACATACATACATACACACACACACACACATTATATATATGTGTGTGTGTGTATATATATATACAATGTAGATAGGTGTGTGTGTGTATATATATATATATATATATATACATACAAACATACACACAGGTATATATGTGTATATATATGTATGTGTCTATATGTGTGTGTATAGCTTTGGTCACTGAGTGCAAGGGAAAAATAATAAAATGTAGTCTATAGGTTATTAAACAGTAAAACATTAACGTTTTAAGAAGTACAGGTACATTGAGCACTACTGGAGTGGTTGCGGGTAAACTACATTTTAAAGACGGTGTAACAGAACAGAACAGAGTAGTACTAACAGCAGCTAAAACGTATATATGGATCATCTCTCGGTAGTTGATCCCTTTTGAAAGGCGCTACACGACGGCTGTGGTATAGAAATTACATTTTCTATGTGAACGTCCAAACTTCTGCCTTTGGTAATGTGCCTTACCGGCATTGAAAGAAAATTAGTTTTGTGTGTTTCTCTGCAGTGTTAAGAGAGAAAGGCTTTCGTTTGGGATAAAAGGAAAAAAGGTGTAAAGAAAAGAAACTTGCCTTTTTCTTTTATATAGTATAGAGAGAAGTGTTCGCTGACGATATGAGCGCCTATTGGAGACAGTCGCGGTGGGTCTTGTGTAGACTGGTGAGATGTCCCTGCCATTAATCGGCTGTGATGGCACTGTCATTCCTCCACTCCTGTGCGTGTCTTCATAATCGGAGCTGACGACCTCATAATCGTATACGTGCAAAAGAAACTGCGATTCGCCTTAATATTAGTTTGCTGCAGTGTAGAAAAGGGGTCCCGTGTTTGCACTTGTCTGGGCTATAGCTCAGGGGAGGATGAAAAAAAATTAAAAGTGCTCACTTTGACTTAAGGCAGAAGCGCAGTCAGCATCTCAAAGGCCGGCACAGCTATGCGCGCGCGCCGGCTGCTCGACTTTCGCTGGGCAGGAGACCCCATTTTTTGCAGACTCGTTCACGTGATCAAAAGTCTCAGCGCTCTTTGGAGGTCATTCATATATATATATATATATATATATATATATATATATATATATATATATATATATACACAGTGGTGTGAAAAACTATTTGCCCCCTTCCTGATTTCTTATTCTTTTGCATGTTTGTCACACAAAATGTTTCTCATTATCAAACACATTTAACCATTAGTCAAATATAACACAAGTAAACACAAAATGCAGTTTTAAATGATGGTATTTTATTATTTAGGGAGAAAAAATCAAAACCTACATGGCCCTGTGTGAAAAAGTAATTGCCCCCTGAACCTAATAACTGGTTGGGCCACCCTTAGCTGCAATAACTGCAATCAAGCGTTTGCGATAACTTGCAATGAGTCTTTTACAGCGCTCTGGAGGAATTTTGGCCCACTCATCTTTGCAGAATTGTTGTAATTCAGCTTTATTTGAGGGTTTTCTAGCATGAACCGCCTTTTTAAGGTCATGCCATAGCATCTCCATTGGATTCAGGTCAGGACTTTGACCAGGCCACTCCAAAGTCTTCAATTTGTTTTTCTTCAGCCATTCAGAGGTGGATTTGCTGGTGTGTTTTGGGTCATTGTCCTGTTGCAGCACCCAAGATCGCTTCAGCTTGAGTTGACGAACAGATGGCCGGACATTCTCCTTCAGGATTTTTGGTAGACAGTAGAATTCATGGTTCCATCTATCACAGCAAGCCTTCCAGGTCCTGAAGCAGCAAAACAACCCCAGACCATCACACTACCACCACCATATTTTACTGTTGGTATGATGTTCTTTTTCTGAAATGCTGTGTTCCTTTTATGCCAGATGTAACGGGACATTTGCCTTCCAAAAGTTCAACTTTTGTCTCATCAGTCCAAAGGTATTTTCCCAAAAGTCTTGGCAATCATTGAGATGTTTCTTAGCAAAATTGAGACGAGCCCTAATCTTCTTTTTGCTTAACAGTGGTTTGCGTCTTGGAAATCTGCCATGCAGGCCGTTTTTGCCCAGTCTCTTTCTTATGGTGGAGTCGTGAACACTGACCTTAATTGAGGCAAGTGAGGCCTGCAGTTCTTCAGACGTTGTCCTGGGGTCTTTGTGACCTCTCGGATGAGTCATCTCTGCGCTCTTGGGGTAATTTTGGTCGGCCGGCCACTCCTGGGAAGGTTCACCACTGTTCCATGTTTTTGCCATTTGTGGATAATGGCTCTCACTGTGGTTCGCTGGAGTCCCAAAGCTTTAGAAATGGCTTTATAACCTTTACCAGACTGATAGATCTCAATTACTTCTGTTCTCATTTGTTCCTGAATTTCTTTGGATCTTGGCATGATGTCTAGCTTTTGAGGTGCTTTTGGTCTACTTCTCTGTGTCAGGCAGCTCCTATTTAAGTGATTTCTTGATTGAAACAGGTATGGCAGTAATCAGGCCTGGGGTGGCTACAGAAATTGAACTCAGGTGTGATACACCACAGTTAGGTTATTTTTTAACAAGGGGGCAATTACTTTTTCACACAGGGCCATGTAGGTTTGGATTTTTTCTCCTAAATAATAAAATCATCATTTAAAACTGCATTTTGTGTTTACTTGTGTTATATTTGACTAATGGTTAAATGTGTTTGATGATCAGAAACATTTTGTGTGACAAACATGCAAAAGAATAAGAAATCAGGAAGGGGGCAAATAGTTTTTCACACCACTGTATATATATATATATATATAGCAAAATACCCGTGCCTCGCAGCGGAGAAGTAGTGTGTTAAAGAAGTAATGAAAAAGAAAAGGAAACATTTTAATAATAACGTAACATGATTGACATTGTCATCATTTGCTGTCATATATATGCCTGCCTGAATAAGTCACCCTCGCTTCGCTCTTACTTTTTTACCGTTCATTTAATCATGGCTAGTGGCGGAAAAATTATAAAATGGAAGGAGGATTACACTGAGTATGGCTTTACCAAAACAATTATTGATGGCGAATCGATTATTCATAAAGCTTGAATTGGTGATCTGTTTTTCTGTGTTAACCTCATATTTTTCCATACTTCTTCTCAAACCAAGGGGGTGCGAGGGTAAAATGAATCGAGAAGAAAAGGAAACATTTTAAAAATAACGTAACACGATTGTCAATGTAACCTTTGGTAAGTAGTGCATGGAGGATTTAGTGTGGAGAAACTCTAGAGACAGCGTGTGTATTAACTTGTGGATTTTTCTGTGAGTATTTGGTGGCAGTGTGACGAAGTTGCTTCGGAAGACGGCGTTAGCCGCGGAGCTCAGCTCAGAGCGAAATGAGGTGAATGGGAGGGGAGAGGATGACGTCACTCCTCCACCCGCCTTAACTGTCAATCCCCCCACAAACACAGTCTCTCGGAATTTGCATAAGCACAGCCTTTGACCAGCAATTTGAACTTAGTTAGAAAGTGATCAAAACTATCGTTTATACCCTGCGTCCTCTCATTAAACTTGTATCCCGCATTAGCCGTGGGCAAGACAAACGCCAGCGCCAGCCTGTCTATGAACTTAATTTAAACTTTAGTTTTACACCGTGCTTTGTTTCTGAAGTAGCTGCAGGCATGAATATGCTTGTACAGTATGTGTCACTCGCTCGTTTCTTATTGTTTCGCTGCCTTCTCAATTGTATAATGCATGTTTTCTTCAGCGCCTTTTGGAGCTCTTCCTGGTTTTCTGCGTAATGTGTTGACAGTCAGTTCACATGATTACGTGGGAGGCGTGATGATGTCACACGAAACTCCGCCCCCCACAGCCATCAAGCTCAACTCCATTACATTATATGGATAAAAATAGCTTCCATTTATGACCATTACGCGTAGAATTTCGAAATGAAACCTGCCCAACTTTTGTAAATAAGCTGTAAGGAATGAGACTGCCAAATTTCAGCCTTCTACCTGCACGGGAAGTTGGAGAATTAGTGATGAGTCAGTGAGTCAGTCAGTCAGTGAGGGCTTTGCCTTTTATTAGTATAGATCAAAATTATTTTGGGTGCAAAGAAAATATTCAAAAAGATTTTTATAATGCAAGAGACCAACAAATAGATTACTGGAATGAACAAACTATGATAAGATTCTTAAAACAGTTTAATTCAGTTCCTTGTTGCAAGTTTCTGAAATCTATCCTAACAATCGCAATCCTGTGCGGAGATGTACATATCCAGTTGGAGCCAACAGAGAATTGCCAGCTGACCTAACATGTATGTACTACCTCATCCTATGTCTTTAGGATAAGGTAGTAAACCTTATTCATCAAGACCTGCAAGCTTGGTACAGTCAGTGACTGGTTGAAGGTGTCGAATTGGGTCTTCATGAATTCCTTAACAGCCCCAAAATAGATTAATTGTTGTTGACAATGCTATGTTGCATTGTTTTAAAAAACTGACATTACATTTCAAATAAAAATCACTACTCTTTGAAATTTATTGTTTGGGATGGTGTAATGCCCCTTGGCCTCAGAACCTTAGAACGATTCACCTTGGGCATCTTGTAGTTTTTGACTGAGCATCAGTGAAATAATGAGGTCCACAGACAAATGTGATAGTAGTGTAAAAAAAACTGTTTATTAAAACAAATGTTTTTTTACTCAAAAGTTAGTGTGCACTTTTTTTTACAAACTATTCATATTGGCTCTCACACATAAAATAAAAAAAAAATTCTTAAAATCCCAAACTTGAATCAAATGAAAGATGTAAAAATGGGTACCAAAATACACACAGACAAACCTTGTACCTAAACCTCAGATTCACTCCGCTCAAATGCCCCAGAATCAGAACAACTAATTAAAATTGCACAAGATTCCCATCAGCACAGAACTGCTTCAGTCAGTCTCGCAGTCTCTCACAAATCCTACACACACTCTGGGAGGACCTCAAGCCAGCAATCTATATCATTCCCTGCATGCTTTAAAAATGAATCTATTTTTCTTTATTTCAAGATGTGCATTATTTAAACATACCAGTGCTTAATGTTTTATGTAGGCCGACAAATATTAGCATACTTTTTACCATCTATGCTACCTTGTCTCCAATACTCTGAATCAAGGTCAGCATTGGGTTACTGATATGGCATTTGATAAAAGATATCCCCGCTAACACCATTTCTACACAAAACCCAGGATATAATAGCCTGCATGTACAGCAGAAGGGCAGAGACAGCTCACCACATATATATCATTTGGTGTCATCTAGTTTTTGTCATTTGAAAACCATTTTTGATAAATATCAACCATTTTTTCAGTTTTAGTCTTAAATGACTTCTGCACCGCTTACTGGTGTTATTCCTCTTGGAATGATAACAAGGTTTGTTTTTTGTTTTGTACACTGCCTTCTTTACTGCGTACTGTGTTCTTTAGAAGAATCTACCACAAGAAGAGAATTTAGCTTTAACAGGACTTAAAAACACAATAAGTAGAGTTTCTGCAGTTTGTCTGGCTGAATCTGTTCTCTCAGTTCTCTTATGCGTTTTTACTTTGATGAAATTTCCCATAGATAGATAGATAGATAAGATAGATAGATAGATAGATAGATAGATAGATAGATAGATAGATAGATAGATAGATAGATAGATAGATACCTATTTGAACAATAATTCAAATGTACAGTAGCAGAGTATATTAGAATTTTGCTTTTTTGAGTTGTGGAGATAAATGATAAAAATGGCAACTTTGTGATTTGCTAATATTAGTGGCATTTAATAACATTTATTAGTACAAATCCGCAACAGAGAATGCAAATAGATATACAGGCAGTAAACATCTTGAAATCTGGCACTCATTTTAATGTTATCAATTGACCAAAGTCAAGAGAAATGGGAGAAGAAAAGTAAGTGAAACTTGACTTCAATTCTGATATTGCATCGGACTTCAGAAAGAACTTGATGTAGACATCTCTTGTAATTGTCTATCAGTCCCCGACTTTTAGTATAAGTAATCTTTTCCCAATCCTGTATACAGAACTCCCTTTAATTGTGTAATTTATAAAGCCTTTCTGGTTCATGCAGCATTATATACTAGGGATGATCAAAACATTTTGAGCTTGACCTATTAAGAGAAAAATACTAATAAAACCAAACAAGTTTTATTTTCAAGCTTAATCCATGTAACCACTAATCACATCTTATACAAGAAACGCCCATACAGTATACTTTTCAAATACAGGTAGTTTTGTTTTGCTTGTTTCCATTGCTTAGTGTTTTCAGCTTTGTCAAACTGTTCTGGAAAAGTAGCTTTTCTGATAGGGGATCAAGTGACATTCTTTGGGGTCAGGTCTAAAGAATAGGATGGGTTGCGCACCTGTTGAATCTGAAGTTTCACAGAGCTGTCTTTGAAACCCATGCAGCATGAGAAGAGGTATTTTTTAAAGCAGGAGGGAGATGGTTGATAGCCTTCTTTGCCACCTTTGAAAACTGACTGCTTTAAATGGCAAAGCAAATCAGTGTAATATTGATTGGTCATGTGGGCCTTTTCAGGCCTGTAATTAGTATGGAGTACATCCCAATAATAATAATAATAATAATAATAATAATAATAAAAAATTGTGCACATGATCTTGCTGACACTAGCTCAATCCTCGAACTTCTTTGGTATTGGAGAATCACCCTGCTTCATTTGTTTCACCAGATTATGAAATACTTTGTACATTTTCACCAGTCTTAATTTATTAGCACGTGATACTCCTTGTAATTTTGGAGGTGGTTATACTTCATTTCATGATTCACCATTCTGGCTGGCACCCAAAGTGTACAGACCTTGTTAATATTTAATTATTCATAAAGCATTGATACAAGAGTAATAAAGTATTTCCTGTTGTGTCCTGCACTATTACTCTTCAATTCTCTATTATAAATCACCCAGCATTGACAATGCTTTCACCTTTCAATGATGGTGAAAGCCCCACCGTGTATGAATTTTTTTTGAGACATCATTACAAAATGGGTTATTTTGGACTTCCATTAGAGAAGAGTGTTAACTCACTTAAGTGCTTTTGGAAGATAAAGTTACGTTGTTCACTCAAAGTCACAGTACTCAAGGAACTGAACCAGTGGTACTGAGTCTTTTTTCAAGTGTTTAACCATTAAAAAAAATTAAAATGTTTTAATTTGACCAATCCTAATATACATCAAATAACCTTACCCAAAAATAACATTGTCGTATGTAATCATGTACAACTGAAAAGATTAGAACTGTTAAAATTTTATTTGTTCCACATAAAATTTCTCCTTTTCAAATTTGAACTTGCTTCTGCAACTGGAAGATGATGTATGAATGAGAATGTTGAATTCAGTACAGGAATGTTATTTGATTTTCTGAAGTCAGAAAAGGGGGAAAAAGAAAAGGGTAAGTAGACTGTAGCTTAGACAAGTGGATGACTTGAAAGCTCATGTATCAATGTAATCCAACAGAAACATGCAAAGTGCACAGCAGTCATGCAGAGCAAAATTAATTTTGCATCATTTTCAGCCAAAAGTTAAGATTGCTAGAATGAAGGACACCATAGTTACAGTACAGAAGACTGCAGGCAGAAAATTACAAAAAAAAAGTTTCTTTCTATTAGCTCCTTTTTATCCATCCATTTCAAGAAATCTTTCTTCCACTATGTATTATAACACAGATGAAGGAGTATTAAATAAAATTGAGGCTAGTATATAGTAACTAACGGTGGCTCAGTGGATAGTGCTGCTGCCTTGCAGTTAGGAGGCCTGGGTTCGCTTCCCAGGTCCTCCCTGTGTGGAGTTTGCATGTTCTTCCTGTGTCTGTTCCAGTTTCCTCCCACAGTCCAAAGACATGCAGGTTAGGTGCATTGGTGGTTCTAAATTGTCCCTAGTGTGTGCACCCTGCCTGGGGTTTGTCTCCTGCCTTGTGCCCTGTGTTGGTTGGGATTGGCTCCAGCAAACCCCTGTGACTCTGTAGTTAGGATATAGAAGGTTGGATAATGGATGGATGGATATAATGTATAGTTATTATGTCCATTTATTTCGTAAATTAAGCAAAACATTAAATATCAAATTAGCCTGGATTTTTGTTGTTCTATTAATTATAGAGATATACTGCCAGAGTTTCACAAGCTTCTAAATGCCTTTTTGCTTTTTACGATTATATAAGATTAATATCTAATCAAAACCTTTCAATTTTGGTTGCAGGAGTGTGCAGAAACTTCATAAAACTTAGCATGTTCACAATGTTTTATGTCTGTAAGTGTCAATAGGAAGGATCCAATTTTAATATGTGACATGTTTCCAAGGAAATGATTTGGAGTGTGTCCACTGCTGTGAGAAGAGCTGCAGTGGTTCAACACGCTCTTTAAAACAGAGATGGTACTTAATCAGTGAAATCTGTCATTTGGAATACAACAAATAAGCATTTTTTCTTATGGTTTAGTGTGATATCTATAGACATAATTGCCTATTCCAATACATTTGTTCATCATTATTTTTGCCACTGAAAATTAGCATGTTTAAAGACCCAAATGATATGTTTATCCAGATTTCTGTTGTTGTCTCATGAGCCAGACAAATCAACCTCTTTAAATGCTCCAAGTACAAAAATAAAAAAAGGTTCGTACAGACATGAATATCAGTCATTCCCTTATTGCTCAAATCTCCAACTTATCAGGCACTTTATGTTGTCGTCACCTACATCTACAGCTGAGGCTTCATAGCAGTGGTACTTCCACTGCTTGCTTTTTGTATTAATTACATTATTTTTTTCAGGTTTTAAATATTGTGGTGTACTTCTCCATGTTTTTAATAATATGGCCAATTCCATTTTCCTAGACTATTGGAAAAGATTATTATGTATTGTAAGGGAGGATAGCTTACTTGGGTAATGGTCAGCAATGAAGAAGAGACAGCTTTGAGCATCTTAATTACATTGTCATCTTGAAACCTGGCAAATATCTAATTTACTGTTCAAACTTATGATATTGTAAGGCAGAAAATTATTTTATGTTACAAGGACTTTGTTTTCAATCATATTGTATATCATGTATCCCTTCAAAGTATCAAAGTCACAGGATACTGCCTATCTTAGTCAAATACTCCTACAATGTTTTCTTCTTTTCTTTCCATTATTTGATTCAATGTTGTACTCATTTTTTACAATCCCTTAGATTTTAAATCTGACTCAGGTACTGTATCATCAATCAGGCTTCATTTCCCTCTTAATCATTCAATACACTTGTTCAGAAAAAAAGGAATATTTAGTACTATAATTTGCAATTGACTGGTGTCCTTTCCAGGGCTTTGTTCCATGCCTTGTGCACTATGCTAGCTGGGATAGGCTCCAGCCAACTCCCCTAACCTTACTCAGGAAAAACTGGTTAGAAAATGACTGACTAACTGACCACTACCATAATGTAAGACAAAGAACCATACACATGATTTATAAGTGATTCAATTATATAAATGTTGGAATTTCTTTTGAGGAATGCTAGATGTGTTTCTCTTTCTGGAATGACACAGAATTCCTTTGATGTAGTTTACCTTTATTCTGGCTGGAATTATGCTACCTTTAAACATCTTTTATGGTCCATGATTCAGTTACACTGTGTCTGAGCTGTTTTATCTTCGCACCTTGCGTATTTGGATTGAAAAGGGTTACTGACCCTGTCAAGAGCAATACCCTTAACCTTACAGTGTTCTTGCAGCAGAAATACACCAAATGTGGTCTGACTGTTAAAATTATATAGCTTTACAGCACATGAAATATGTTTTTAATTGTGGTCTCTTAAAGCAAGTGTTAGTATTAAGAAATGTAATGTTTATTTCTTTATTCTATGATGCAGCTGCAAATTGGAAATGTTTGTATTTTTTATGGTAAAATAATGTAGATTATTGAAATTTGTGTAACATGAGTTTACTTTAAAAGCCACTGGACATGTGGTTCCATTAGATACTCTATAACCCCCATATTGTATGAAGTACATCTAGTTTCCATCTAATTATAATGGATTTTAATGTTTCTAGGCCAAATATTAAGTATCCAAGGAATTTTTAGTGTACATCAGTGGTAACGAAACAGGGCATTATGTATTGTTTGCAACAAAAACATCTCAAATGTTTGTATTGAATTCCTATAAGCACAACATTGTGGTCTAGAGCTTTAGAACAACACTGTGCACTAATAATCCAATTACCCTTCATTCACTCAGAATATGGAACCAATGTAGGAAGTACTTTAAGGCAGAGAAGATCTTATCTGTTGCTCCTCTACCTGCCAACCACTTTTTTCCACCCTCTCAAACATACACAGTATTTAACACTAGAATCCCTGAAGCCTATGAAAAAAACGTCCTTTGCACCTCTCCATCAGCGTCTTTTGTTTTGTAAATGTGTCAATCAGCACAAGCAGCAAGCAGCCTGCTATCCCATCCCCCCACCACTGCAGAAAGGGCAAAAATTTCTCACAGTTTAAGTCTTGTTTATCTGGGAGTGAGGTACCTGGAGCTATACAGCAAAAATAATATATTTCATGTGTGTTCCGTGTCTACAACGATTGTAAACGATGTAAATTTAAGATGACAGAAAATGAGAGAAATGCAAGAAATATTGAACACATAACTAAAAAAGAAACATTTTTTCATATTTTAGTAATAATTGACAAAATGTAGACATGAAGTGTATAACGTGTGAAGACTGAAGTCCAAATATCAAATAAACACTTTCACATACATTATACACTTTGTGTGTACATTTTGTCAATTATTACTGAAATATGAAAAACATTTCTTCTTCTTCTTCTTTTAGGATGTCCAATAAGCCAGCTGCTGTCTATACAGTAATTCAAAAGGGGAAAAAGCCATAGAGGCTATTGAGATGTTCCAGTAGGCAAATAATATGAGGGGGAGTAACTGATCCCAGTTCTTCCCATTCTTGTTGTCCATCTTATGTAGCATTTGTTTCAGGGTCTGACTGAACCGCTCCACTAGACCAACAGTTTGAGGATGGTATATGAGGTCTTTAAATGCTTGATCTGGAGTAATCTGGCAACTCCCCTGAACATCTCCAAGATAAAAGGCATCACTTGGTCTGTTAAGACTTCTTTGGATACACCATCTCACACTAAGACCCCTACCAATTCCCATGCAATGTTTTTTGAAGTGGCTGTTCATAGTGGGATAGCCTCGGGATAATGGATAACATAATCTATGAGGACTAAAATATATTTTTGTCCTCTAGCTCAGGGTTCAAGGGGTCCCACGATGTCAACCCCGTTGTGCTCAAAGGGAATATCAACCAGGGGAAATTGGGAATACAGGAGTGTGGTCTTTTCTAGGAGTGGGAGTACCGTCCTTTATTGTTGCAAATTGCCATTCCGGGCATAAAGCACAAAAGTGACGGACCTCCTCATTAATAACAATAATTAAGTCAATAAAATCAGATCATAATCCGCTGAAGTGGTTGCCTATGAGGTGGGGTGGGAGTGCTAGCTCACAAACCTGCCGCTGGAAGGTCCGTGGGACTAGTAAATAGCGACTTCACCTCTCCCTCATGTTTCAGCTACCCAATAAAGAAGATCATTATTGAACACAAATTGCAGCCTTTGTGACATGAAATGTTGGATGTTTACCAGAACTACTGCATTTTTGGCAAATTTAAGGGAATCATCATTCTACTCATCTTTTATAAAGGAGGCTAATGTTTGCCAGAATTGAAACTGTAATAAGGAAAAAGGTTCTGGACCAACCTCAATGGGCATGGCTTGTAACCCTGATGGCCCAGCTTTGACTGAGGGAGTATCATCTTGAGGCACCTGAGTGCCTACCATGACACACTGCATGGCCATGTGACTCCTCAAAGAGTCCAGCAGTGAACATAGAATGGATACAGTTCGGGATGGGTTTTTTCTGTCCATAACAAGGCCAAAGCTTTTTCTGAAGTGGGATGTGCTGTACTGCTTTTACTGTCTGACCAGTCTCGCCCCAGTATCTCTGAATATGGTGAATTTTGGAGAACAAGTTGGAATGCCTGTATGGTTCATCTGTAATTGATGACACATGAGGCCATCCTGTATCACTGAGTTTCCCCATGAATACAGATCTGATTGGTCTTCCCACTTTTGTAGAAGCGCAAAACGGCAAGTGACAAAAGAAATATTACTGCTGGAATCAATTGATGCAGTAGACCAATTCCCATTTACTAATAGCACTCCTATGTAGGGAAAAGACAAGGGGTTAGCAAATGCACAGTACCTTCCTACTTTTGCCCAGTTGCAGTCCATTGTCTCATTGAGGTGAGGGCAGTTGGGGATGGTGTGCCAAGCCTCCCCATACTTGAAACAGTATGGGGTAGACATTGGCTTCTCCTTTGGCTCCACCGCCAACTCCGTGTCGTGGAGCTGGAGACTGTCAATTAAGGCTTCCATATTTTTTAAGTCTTGCCGCTGAACCGGCCAGGGAGGGCATTCAATAGGATGTCACAGGCTACTTGTTCTACAACTTTCTTCGAGTCGTTAATATCTGGCCCTAACTTTTCTGCCCACCTTGACCCAGATGTCTAAGGCTTAAGAGCATGACAGCCACTTTGGGTTGAATTTCTACCCTCTACAAAGCCTGCTGGTCCAGGGAGACACCATGCCTTCTTAACAACTTCTTTTTCACCATGTCGTACTTAGAGGCAGCCTGCTCATTGAGGTCGTAGTAAGTCTGCTGCGCCTCACCCATGAGAAAATGTGCTAATAAGTTGGCCCACTCTGCTTGCTGCCAGTAGTGTTCAAAAATAAGGAAATATGATTCAATATCATCTTTGTCCTGTAATGGCATTAACACATGTCTGATTATGTGCTTTACTCTCGGTGAGCTGTGTTCTCTGTTCTTCTACCTGTATCCGAAAGGACTGAATCTCAGCTGCCATATTAGAGATGATGGTGGAAAGGTCCTGCTGTTCATTCATTCTTCAGCAAAACCCTGCCAACTATGCCACTGTGAAAAAAGCACAAAAACAAAGATAAAGGTTTAGTGTAGCCACCCTGTATACCTGATAATGATTGGCAAAAAGAAATGGTCTTTACAGACATGAGTTTAAAAGGGATCTTAATACAATGAGCAAAGATACTGGTTATATGGTGAGTGGACAGGAAGTGGTGAGTCCAGATGCACATGAACTGGAAGTGATGTCATGTGAACCCGAAATGACATCCAAGGGATTGAGTTCAGTCTGCAAATGGGGAAAGAAAGAAAGGATTAGTGGACAGTGCCAACCCTTAGCTAAGCAGGTAAACACAATTATTCAAGCCCATTAGCTGTCTTACATGTGCACATTTGTGACAGTGTGTGTGTGTGTGTGTCTGTGTGTATATAAAAAATATATATGTATATCTATATATATAATGTGTGCGTGCGTGTGTGTAGAATTATGTGTCTTTTTGATGGGTTTAAAACCCTTTTTTCTCTAGGAGTCAATGGTATAATATGAAGAAAGTGCTTGTATTCCTCATGGTCAGCTAGGACACAAATACCAAAGCAGAAAGAGTTCATTTTATTTTTCCTTTAATGCATCTGTCATTCATACACAGCCACAAGGGAGGAAATAGTGAGCGTAAGGCTTGAAAGAACTAACAGCTCTGTCCAGACGCACCTAGGAAGGTGACGGGGTCCCTAACTAGCTGTGGGAGCACAGGCCTGTTTGCACATATAAATCTCTGATATCACTAACCTCCATGTCTCTACTCTACCTGCCTCTTGCCAATGTTCAGCTGCACATGTTCCTTAGTCCAGCACTGCAAAATGACCTTTAACCACTAAAAAAAATGAAAAGAAAGAGAAAATACTTTACTAAACAATTTTTTGTCTTTGTAATGCATATTTTTAATTAGCTAATTTGTGTACATTTTGCATTTTGTACTAATTAAGACTTTTGCTTATCTATAATGCACTCTGTAAAAATTGGAAAAACATCATATAAATACATTGAGTATTCGTATAAAGTGGATCATTTTGTTCAGTTTTTAAGAAAATCTGTTTTTTATTGTTTATAACCTGCACTCATTGTTCTAATGTAAGCAGTGTGTGATAAAAGGAAAATGGATCTACATCTTCTATATATTCCTTCTCCTCAGAAAGTGTACTCAAATTTCTAATATTTCTTTTATTTTGTTCTGAAAACCCAATAGACACATTTGGCTAGTGATAAACTATTTTCAGTCTAATCCATTTCATATATTGGTGAAAGTGCCCATGTATATATTTGAACTCCAGTTTCCACTTACATAGCTCCAAAAAAGGATATTCCGGAGTTCCACATGTTGTTATACTAGGCTGAGTGCCCTGCTGGCAAAGACATTTGAACTGTTGACCCTAGAGCTGCTGCTTCCATCACTGCATTGACTTAGTTTTGTCTCTGAGCAAGTCAGCAAGTCACTTAATTTGTTTGATCTACAGCTGCAAAAATCTACCCTAAAAAACAACATCCATCTCTAATTAAAGTAACCAGCACATCTTTGGAATGTGTAGTAGGTGAAAAACATCGTCGCTAGGAAAAAGATGGAAAATTCTTCCGACGTTTTAAAATTATACTAAAGATGATAGGTAGATCATAAAAACACCCCAACCTTTGTATTTCCATGTATACAGTATATCCAATCAATCTTTATTTATGTATAGCATCCCTCACATATATATATATATATATATCTATATGTATAATATCCCTTACAAAAATATATTTATTATTTTAATTCTGAAAGAGTTAATGGCAAAGTATTTCCAAGTTTCATTTCATTGACTCCAGCAGACAAATGAGAAATCATCTTATAATATAATCTTTGTAAGATTGTACATCAAAATCATTACCCTCTCAACCATTTACGGCATGCCAGGCTCTTGTGACATACTAAACGTCAAAGTACAATAAATGCTGCATTTTTGCTAACTAGTGAAATACTATGAATTTATAAAATTGGGTAATAAAATGTTGTAGTGTTGATTTAATGGCATTTAAAGTATTTTTCACTACCTTGGGATCATTTACTGAACAAATGCAGCAGTTGAATGTATTTATACATAATAGTACAAATTTTCTCTATGTGCTGTTTGTCTATTGCATCCATATCATTGCCTCTTTTACTGGAAAGACATTGTTTTAAACAGATATGGCTCTTTTATAAAATAAAATTTTCTCCAAACGAAACAGGCAATCTTTATTTTATGGAGAACATTCCATTGTGAAAGATATCACAGGTAGAGTAAGACATCACTTTTACAAAGAGTAATATTCCACCAATGTGAAGATAGGCAGCTGGAGAACCTAGCCCAGAATTTATGCTTGAGGGGTGAACATGCTGACTTGTACAAGAGACAGCCTGTCAGCTGAGTTGATTTCTGTATTCATTATAATCGTTTGCTTATAAAAGTTATGTTACTTGTTTGGACTTGTCTTGTGTGTCCTTGACTGATTTTGTTCTTCCCCTTGAGGCAAAATCTCAGTTATAGCTCTACTGTTAGGAGATGTAGGAGGTCATGGCCTCTGATATCCAAAAGCCATTTGAAAATAAAGGCAGAAAAGTGTCTTTGGATGACCCTGAGGATCCCAGAAGGGTAATCATTTTCAATCCTCTTTCTTGAGCTAAAATGCGTGTCTTATTGACTGGAACCTCAGGGTGTCTTTCATTTTAAAATGCTAATAACAATCCAGTGACTTAAAAAACAATTTCCCTAGAAAGATATCTGTGCCAGCAACCTTTAAACTGTATGCACTCAGCATGTCATTTGAAGAATGCAACTCTCCATTCCTTTACCTTTGATTGCTTCATTTTATGCCTTCATTTGGAAATATTTAGAGACACTTTGCATGCTATTATGTTACCCATAAAATTTCCAAAAGAGCAAATCAGAGTCATTCCAGCTGGCTCAGTGTGAATGTATTCGCATGCTGTCAGGGCATGGTAAACCTGCTAAAGCTACATTTTTCACTTTATTGTCTCCATGCAATAATAAAGAGGCACACATTTTGAAGGAATGCAAAGTTTCTAAAACCTGAAAGAAGTGAAATTATGTATTTTGCTTTTATCTTAAAATTTCATCATGTTGAGTGTCTTTCCTTATATAATGTGTGCATAGTGAGTCACCTCCAAATCTCTCTCTTTACTTATTGACATGGCATTGTTTTTCTCTATCTTTTATCAATTTTTTGCTTTATCTTGTATCTTTTCAAATTATTATTTTTACATCTTGTTTCTTACAAGGATACACTATCAACTTATTCCTTCTTCAAAGTTTTTTCTGCTTTTCACACTTTCAGTAGCTTTGTTGATTGTCATCTTTGTTTTTTTGACCGAGTATATCAGTGCACTTGCATTGTCTTAAGTTTGTCTACTCAAAAGTTCTTGATGTGTTCTCAAAGCTGGGTGGTAATGTTTGGTTGACTTTTTGGCCAACAAAGCAACCAAAATCTTTGTATGAACAAATGAGGAAAACAGACTGGTTGATATCACACCTGGTCATGCATTCTTCATGTCTAAAAACAAAACCCAAGACAGGTACAAATTAAGTATGAATATTAAGAATGAATATTCACATACTTTCTAAGCAACATATCTAATTTCTAGCCCTCTGACTTCAATTTTAATGTTGTTTAGTCTTGTCCATGCCGAAAGTATAATGTGCCAACAGTACGTTTTCAGCTTTTTAAATGTGAACACACTTATTTGGCCAAGAAACAGTTTCAGGAATAATTTAACCTGACCACTGTATTACGTATAAACAGGAAATGACTCACCCATCCAAAAGCTACAATTTTAATTGCTTTTAATACTTTTGTTGTTAGACAGTATTTCTTTGTGTGAGATTTAAACATGTCAGGTTTCACTATTGGACAAATCAGTGGTATTTTTGTCTCGTTTGAATATTTAGACCTTTTCATTTCTCCTTAATTTTGTTCTGATTATCCCCCATCTTGTGCAATATAAATATGAAACAATTTGCAAATAGTCTAATATATGAGAGCCTCGTTTTAAATAAATCCTCATTAGATTGGTAGCCAAGCATAAGTAGGATTACTCTATGTAAATACATGCATAATGCAAAACTATTTTAATGTGACAACTATACCAAAACATTTCTACAGTGACACATAAACTAGTTTAATCTGTTTTAGGCTCTGTACATTTCTGAAAAATGTCCTAGAGCAATTAATCATATTTCCTTCTTCTGTATTTTATAAACTGATGTGACATCCAATCTTCTTGATTACCTCTCCATTTCAATTTCATTCAATCCACATTTTCTCATTTACATTTTAAAACTCGCCAATAGCTGAGATACACAATGTTTAAACTTTCTTTTATTTTATGGTTGTATTTTTTGCCTCTAAGTTATTACATATTTTCTTTGTTAATTATCTGTACAATTTTCTCAACTGCTAATTAATTTCATTATATTTTATAGACTTGAATCTATTCTGTAAACCTCCAATCTCCTGTTGAACTTGTCTTTGGATTACTTTTCTGTCTACCCATCCACTCAATTTCTAAACCTGGTTTGCTTATTACAATATCAGGAGTCTACTGTTGTAACATCAAGCAGAAGGCAGGAATTGACTCTGGATAAAAAAAAGTCAGCCTGTCATGGGGCACACTCAGGTACACACTCAGTAATCCTTGGATGTGACCGATTAAAATCTTCAATCAGTCTTACATACATATCTTTAGGAAGTATGTGTGGTATATGGAGAAAACTAAATCTGTCACTTGGGGGATGTGCAAACTCTAGCATATCTTTTAAGTTATGGAGCTGTAACCCTAACACATGCCCCACTGTGCCACGCTAGTTTAATGGTTGCTACTATTTAAGTCTCACTTTTCATGTATTGTCTGCCCTGTGGCATTGGTCTAGAAGCAATACACTTTTCCATACTGTACCATTCTGTTTTATTTATTAGGACCTCCGTTACACTTTGCGCCACTGCAGTTGTGATTTATATACCTGGTTTCTGTGTGTCTTGTACTTTTGTTTTTGCTTCTCTAACATATTTGGATGCACTATAAAGAGAAGAGAACAATCAGAATGTTTTCCCATGTTTATTTTACACAAGTAAGGAACATGAGTCACATAATACACATAAAGCATAAGGGTACATCAAAGCATGCACTTTATGAGCAGGGGGAAAAATTTACTTGTATTATTTTGAAGATTGTGGGTATAAATATAAGGCATGCACCTTGGTTTAGATGACAATTTTATTTACCAATTGTTGTGGTGTGAGATTTTGTATACACAGTAAGTTGATAAATATTTATTATGTATTTATTTGTAACTTAGACAAAGCAATGTACTATTAGTGTTACATTACTGATAAGAACAGCAATGGTTTGATGGTTAAGAAACCCCGTTTAAAACTGAGTCTTATTAATTTTAGAACAGGGTTGAGGGAAGTGCCTAAAATAAGTTTGGCAAGTGATTCTCTGCAGGACTCTCTCAATCAAGCCCCACAGGAAAGTCAATCTAAGAGCTGGCAAGTATCAGCTGAGCAAATGGTTTTGGGTGTGAAAGGTATTGTGTTCCTATTAGCCTAAAGTATGGCTGTTTGGGATTGGCCTGAATCAGAGGCCATTCTGTAGCATGATGTCCTATTAGTTTAAGGGTTTGGATTAATAATGCATAAATTTGGTTGCTTTACCCCTCCCTATATCTCTTATACAATCTGATGAAAGAGCATCTGAAACACCATGTACTGAAAAGGACAACACAATGAAGACCGCAGCTTGGCAGCCATATTGAGATAGGCATGCTGCCTGTTCTAAAGAAAACTAACCAAAAATGATGTCTTAACTAGAGAGTATTTTACTTTAAGTAAAAGTCTGTGTGCCACCTGAAACCACACATCAACATTTATCAGGCTTTATGATTGCCAGTGTTCACTTGTACTTCAATAATACATTATTTAAAAAGTAACTTAACTCTTGTTTGTCTTTTACTACACCAATTGCTTGAGGTTATAAATGTAAAAGTGAAGGTGGAAAGAAGTTATATAGTAGAATACCTTGTAAACAGTGGTAAGTCTGTGAGATTTGAGGCATTCTGATAAAGGTTACACATTAATAATACAAAGGGGAAAGTAGAGTAATATAGAACTCTACCAAGACAAAACTCCAATGTGTTTTAGATATATGAAAAGGCAAATTAGCATAATAACAAAGACATTAAATGCAAATATCTTGCAATTTAACATTTTTATGCAAAAAAATCTAAAATTCATATTTCATTTCTACAAATAATGCAGCATTATTACTTTGATTATGCCATTGATAATGTTGTGAATTCCTTTGCATTAATAAACAGGTATTAGCTTTAAGTGCCTTGGCATACTGTAGATTTGTTTTAAATTCAAAGCTAAAATGTATTTCTGAAGCTTTTGTAAAAATTAAAAAAGGCAAATGCAGTTGTGTCAAAATATATGAACAGAAGTCAGTGACAGTTAAATCAAGAAAAGAAGAGTCCACCTTGGAATTCATGTGTCAACTACAAATTTTACATTGTCCATTTTCCCCTGAAGCACCTGCTGGTATGGATCGCCCAAAATCCATGACAGCGTGCATCATTCAGCCTTAATAAGCTACTATGTTGAAGCACACCACTCTCCCTTTAAGGGATTCAGCTCAAAACATGTTATGTGATTTGTTGACATGAATACTGCTTTCCAATTCCCTTAAAGATCAAAAGACATAAACATCACTTCACCTCCTGCAGTTTTTTCCCTATCAAAAGGCAGATAGTTGTTTCTCCCACCCGCCCCCTTACTAAAGATTCTTGTTTTTTTATTTTTTTTTTAAATTGTGTTATGCAGCTGCATTATACCAAGAACAAAGAAAACACATAGTGATTAAATATTTAATAATGTTGTATTTCTTCTATTTTGAGCTATTAGAAATTCCCAGTGGGGAGCTGTTTTTATTTTATTTTGTTTTGTTGATTTTCCTTGTGGGTGTCTTTTGGACGTTTATTGTTACTTTTTAGATAGCTCATTTGCAATTTCCATATTTCTAAAATGTCTTTCGTTTTTTATTTACATTTCAAGCATCTTGCAGTCATCGAGCATGTTTAGTGTGAATCTGAGGCTATTGTTTGTTGCCATTTCTTTTTAGAAACACTGTAGTTAGGTTTGTGCCACATTAAGAACCTGTATTTAGATCTTTTAGAAAAGCACACATTCACAAAAAATACCTCAAATGCTTGTCATTATAATAGGCACTATCAGAAATGCAAGCATGGTGAACTGCATGTCATTATTTGCGTAAAATAAGCATGCAGTGTAAATGTACATGCTACCACATTGATAGTATTCAGAAATAATATTGGTAGGGCTGCCACAAGTGATTATTTTGTAAACGTTTAATCAATTAATCTAATGACTAATTTTGTACAAATAATTCAAGTAGGCATATGAATGCTGAATATTTATTGAATAATTTTATATATGGAATTTGAACGCATCAGGAAATGAAAAAAGCACAATGAAAAAACTCACAACAAGAAGACAAACGAGAAAACATTGTTAACAATAAAATATTTAAGTCAAGAAATATTTTGGATTAATAATGGATTTAACATAACTTCATGGCAGCAGTCCAACTTCAAACAAGACCAAAAAATTACACTTTTGGGTCCTTTTAGACCTCAGTGTTACAATGGGAGAACGTTAACATGTCCACATGGTCAAGGCTAAGGCTGGCTCTCTTCTTTGTGACTTTATTTCAAACAGAAGTTTGAAAGCAGTAGACGTGGCAGGTAAATATAATTACAAATATAATTTTACCAGAATATCCAATGTGGGAAACCTTGCCTTATTATCTTTCCACCTGTGCAGTGGGCTTTCACTTTTAGGAAGAGGATCCTCTTCAAAATAGGTCAGAATCTCCATTCTCTCCATTTGGCTGACTGTGCTTTCTTGTGCATCTTCTACACTGTCATTCTCACTTTTGCGTGGTTCTGAGTCAGACCCTAGTTGTGAGTCCAGTAAATACACTTGCATCTTCTCCTCCTTAGCATGAGCTGAGTTTTTGATTACATTGGTGGACTATTACTACTTCTCCTCCTCCATCATTCCCTTCTTTGCTTCTAGTGCAAGGTCTTGCACTCTGAACTGCACTTTTAATTCAACGTCTGAAGACAGAAATGTAAGTTAATGAAATCAGGGGTCAAGGGCCGCAGCAATTACATTTATGTTTACAGCATCACCTCTATAGCACATCTCCAGCTCTCATCTTTTCATAGTTTCTTGTAAAAATGTCATCTGGAATTCCTGCACAGGAGTGGTGTCAAAGGTTGCATTCTGTGTGGACTTGAGGAATCCTTTGAGTGCAGGTAGAGCAGACATGAGTGCAGGCAGAGTAGAATGCCGGCGTGAAACATGGAGGTGCAAGGTGGGGTTCAGCGAGGGACAATTAATAATAATAATAATAATAATTCTTTGCGTTTATATAGTGCTTTTCTCACTACTCAAAGCGCTCAATTAGTCAGTTAAGGAAATACGATTCGATTATTTTTTTTAGTTGATTACTCAATTACATTGATTAATCACACCAGCCCTAAATATTAGTGTTATTGTTTATGTGTACAGAGGAAGATTGACAGAGTGGATTTGTGGTCAGCAAGTGGTAGAGTGGCAGAGTACTCACACTGAGGTGCAAGGGGGCATTATTTCAGTTTCATATAATAAGTACACCAAGTCAGTGTTTTTCAAGTTTAGTTGTGGGCCACCTGCAGGGCTGCATGCTTTTATCTCAACCATTTTTACAATATATGCATTATTCTTACTTGGACTGATTTCATTCTTATATGGCCTAAAGGTATTTATAAGAAGTTCATAAATATTTGTATTCTGTGCCTTTGCTTTTGCCATTTTTTAATTCACCCTTTTCTGTAAAGTATGCACCAATAATTATATTCATCTATTGATGACTAGCAATGAGCAGTGCCAGTCCAGGAGGAAAACAGCATTGATTGCTAAAGTGGTGTAATTGCTTCACTGCCAGTTTCACTTGTTTGCTAGTAAAAAAACATTTCTTGCAAATGAGTAGGCAAAATAATATGGCACTAAAGTAATCGCTCTCTATCAGCATTTGTATATAATTAAGAGAGCAAACTCTATAGAAGAGGATAAATGAAAAAGAAACATAAGCATTGAACATTTTGGCAAAAATACGAATATTTCATAGTTTGTTGTGGAT
The DNA here is from genome assembly GCF_016835505.1 of Polypterus senegalus. Classification (NCBI taxonomy): domain Eukaryota; kingdom Metazoa; phylum Chordata; class Cladistia; order Polypteriformes; family Polypteridae; genus Polypterus; species Polypterus senegalus. The sequence goes on from NC_053163.1 coordinate 51,230,129, forward strand.
CAGTTAAAAGCAAGAATAATGCACTGAATGTGAAGTTGGGTGGAATAAAAACCAGCAGTAACAGAGATCCTCACAAAATTAACTTGGGAGGCATTGTCCCAAGCTCTTATTGTAGAGTGCTTCACACAACAGAGAACACAGTGGAATCTTAAAGGAGGCTAAACTAAGATAAGGCGATTACCTTAATTATGCCTATTATCCCAAGTTCGTGGAGGGTCCTAGGAATAAACAAAAGGAAAAAAACTGATATGCCATTTTATCTGACAAAGGGCAAGGAGCTCACTTGTAGGTCAGGGTGTTTTACCCAAGAAACAGAAGCTAGGAAACAGCATTGCAGTATATTCTGAGTACGGTGACTGACCACTCAGAACTGTGAGAGCAATTTATAAAGGAGGACGTAGAAGTTAATTGGAGACTAGCATGTAAATGACCACTCCTGGCAATGTGCATTGAGCATGGAGTTGGCAGGCTGAAGACAATTGCTTACTACCAGCAAAAAAGAAATGTTAATCAGAAAAAGGTTTAGAGAGAGAGAGGGAAGAAAAGAAACTGAGAGAAGCAAACAGATTTCTCTGCAGTTGAAAAGTATTTGCAGTATGGCCTATCCTTGTTTTTTTTTTTATGGGGTAACGTTTCTGTTTATTATTTATAATGCCTTTTTATTGTTGTTTGTTTATCAAGTCTCTGCTATTATAAATGCAATTTGAGGCAATGGACAGAGCCATACAAAAGACTGTACATTGTACCCTAATTGCATGGTAGATTAGCTTTCTCTTTTTCCCCTCACCAAAAATGCTACAAAATTATCTCTGTTAAATCTCATTCTCTCTCTTTTCAACTTTCGACTTTTCTGAGCTTCTGGCCTTTTTCCATTGTGTCAATGACATCTTGCATCAGCAGTCCTGAATCTGGACTGGGCTACTCATTACAAGGAGTAAGCATTATACCCCTCCAGAGATTCTGTTCTGGACAAAATCCTTACATTGATTTCAAAAGCCATGAGTCAGTCCATGGAACAGCTGCACCACTGAGTAATTATTTAATCATCTTTCATCTTTAGAAGAACTCTGATTTTCACATAATTGGCATACCCACTTCCTCCGAGCCCATCATCATGGCCACTCTCTATCACTTCTGGTCCTAGTCTGGTCACTATGGGTTCCTGTCATGTGCAACAAGAAATGGCTAAATATAGATTTTTTGAAAAGTTTTATGGACAGTTGAAATGACTCTTGGTGGACCAGAAAACTGAATCATTAATGGACACAGGGCATCAGTTAAAGTCAGATGCCAGCAAGGCTGGGGAGGGATACTGATGTAGGTTGATGTCAATTAGGATGAGCTGGTTGGACCTTTTTTGGGCTGAGGATGAACTGAAGATCATCTCCCAAACTTACTACCAATTTCTAGAGGATACTTTCTTCAAGACTGGTATAGGAAGAAATCAGTAGCATTCAAGACGTCCATGATCTTTTATGGACAAAGCTCCATCACATGCATCCAAGTACTTCACTACTTGACAAGCCAGCAAAGGCATCAAAGATGACCAACTAATGACCTGGTGCGCTTGCTCACCTGACTTAAATTCTAATGAGAACTTGTAGGCCCTTCTCAAACTTGAGATTAATGGTGAGGGAAGACAATACATCTCTTTGAACAGCTTTTAGGAGACTGTAACTGCTGCTTCAGTGAATGTTTATCATGAACTGATCAAGAAACTGACAGACTCTGTGGATGGGAAGCTCATGGCAGTTATAAAATAAAGAGTGATTATATTGGTCACTGAAAATTTTGAAAGGCCAACAATGTTATTTGTTAATTGTTATATGTTATTTTATTTTAGTTATTAAAACTTACAGTAAAATTTGAGAATAAACCAGTGAGTGGAGAAAACAAATATTTGTAATTTAGTACCTTATTAATTCCTCACAATAATAGTTGCCTATTAATTGCTCACACTTATATTTCCCCTGAGAAAGACAAAAATCACTTTTCCTTTTTTTTAAACATTCAGGTTTAATGTAAGTTAAAATTTTGGACTGGCTGTGAGCATTGTGTTTGTTCAAGAATAAAATTAATTCTAAGGAATACCATTTGCTTAATAACTGTGCACACAGCGTATATGTTCATGTTCAGAAGCTGGCATTCAGTGTCAGGAAAATTAATCAAGGAGGAAAAAATTAAGTGTGCAACAGAAATGTTAAACATAATAAACATTTTAATTTGTAACCTATAGAAATTATTGTTCTTTGAACCCAGCACTGCCTTTTGAAACTCTGTTGTTTTCCCAGGGCATTGATGGTCTTTATGATTTGAGATGCAGCATCCTGTTGTATATAATGAATCACTCATGACCATGCTTAACTGTTTGTTACATTATAAAATAAAAAATCTATTTTAAGACTGTAAATTGGTTTGGGTCTTCAGTTTATGAGACTCTTTCTTAGCAGCTGCAAGCTACATTAATGCATCTTATTTAGCTGAATGTAGAACATAAAATGTACTTATTTTTTTCAGTAGGTGTGGTTTTAATATTTATAATCTATAGTAAAATCACAAAAATTTGGGACATACAATGCATTCTCAAAAGTCAAATATTGAGATTATATTTTCCTACTTTATTTTTCTACTGTAATGATACATTGGGGTGGCACAATTGTTAGTGCTACTGTCTCATAAATTTTGGGTTCTAAATTTTGCACCACTGGCATAGCGGATGCCTCTGCGGCTCCAGTGAAGCAGATTATCACAAATTCAGGCACAAAAAATATATTTTAATTCTTGCAAAAAAAAATATTTAAATAAATATATATATATATATTGTATACAATTTTTTATATACTGCTCAAAAAAATGAAAGGAATACTTTTTAATCAGAGTATAGCATCAAGTCAATGAAACTTCTAGAATATTGATCTGGTCAGTTAAGTAGCAGAAGGGGTTGTTAATCAGTTTCAGCTGCTTTGGTGTTAATGAAATTAACAATAGGTACACTAGAGGGGCAACAATGAGATGACCCCTAAAACAGGAATGGTTTAACAGGTGGAAGCCACTGACATTTTTCCCTCCTCATCTTTTCTGACTGTTTTGTTACTAGTTTTGCATTTGGCTACAGTCAGTGTACCTTGACCCTACAGAGGTTGCACAGGTAGTGCAACTTCTCCAGGATGGCACATCAAAACGTGCCATTAGCTAAAGGTTTACTGTGTCTCCCAGCACAGTCTCAAAGGCATGAAGAGGATTCCAGGAGACAGACAGTTACTCTAGGAGAGCTGGACAGGGCCATAGGAGGTCCTTAATCCATCAGCAGGACTGGTATCTGCTCCTTTGGGCAAGGAGGAAAAGGATGAGTCCTGTGAGAGCCCTACAAAATGTCCTCCAGCAGGCCACTGGTGTGAATGGCTCTGACCAAACAATCGGAAACAGACTTGAAGAGGGTGGCCTGAGGGCTCGACGTCCTCTAGTGGGCCTTGTGCTCACTGTCTGGCACCAAGGAGGTTGATTGGCATTTGCATAGAATACCAGAATTGGCAGGTCACAGATGAGAGCAGATTCACCCTGAGCACATGTGACAGACGTGCAAGGGTGTTGAGAAGCCATGGAGAATGTTATGCTGCCTGTTACATCGTTCAGCATGACAGGGTTTAGTGGTGGGTCAGTGATGGTCAGTGATGGTCTGGGGAGACCATGGAGTCCATGGAGGGATGCACAGACCTCTACAGGCGATACAACGGCACCTAGACTGTCATTAGGTATCGGGATGAAATCCTTGGACCCATTGTCACACCCCTTGCTGATGCAGTGGGTCCTGGGTTCCTCCTGGTGCATGACAATGCCCGGCCTCATGTGGCAAGAAATGCAGGCAGTTCCTGGAAGATGAAGGAGTTGATAGCATTGACTGGACCCCACGCTTGCCTTACCTAAATCCAATAGAACACCTCTGGGACATTATGTTTCTGTCCATCTGGCAATGCTAAATTGGTCCCCTTTGAGTAGTATCCTTTTAAGTGCTGTATTCAGCCTTGTGCCAAGTGCAGTTGGGATAGGCTCCGACCTGTGGAACCTTGAATTTGATTAGGCTGGTTTGAAAATTAATGCATGTACGGTTTGTACCAGACTCGAGTAGCATTTTGTTTTTCTAATTTTTCAAAAGTCAGTCCAATCTACAACATTCAATGCATTTTAAGGAAAACATTAATGGATTTTTTTTTTTTCGTTTAGGTTATTTCACTATTTTAAGTTTAATTTGATTAGTTTTGATTGTCAACTGGCCATGGCTCAATAATATAAACAGACATTTATTATTGTTTATTTCATAAATCCCTTTGAAATTTCTTTGTGTTACTGTGGGTTTAAATTATTCTATAGCTTTATCTGTATGAATTATGTAATTTGTAAAGTTTCTAGCAGTATTTTACTTGTGAAATTGTTGCAGTGATCTAAACCTGCACTCAGTGAAGATCATTTCACAAAAATGAACTGAATTGATTTGAATACATGCTGGAAGGCATGGTGGCACATCATTATAGGTTACCGCCTTTTAACTTTGGCCTTGTGGATTCTCCCTGTGCTTGTGTGGATTTCTTCCCAGAAGTATGGCTTAATCTGACAGAAGGTCTCCTGATGACGCTTAATTACTTTGGTGTGAATGGCAAGAAATTAATTATGGATGGAAATGGATGCACAAACATTTTAAAATAAATGTACATTTTGACATATTGACATTTTGTGGATTTTTTTTAATTGATATGTTGTTAAAACAATGTATTCCATAGCAAAACTCACTTAAATTAACAACAAATATTTTGTCTTGGGAGCCTACATTATTGATCAAAACAAGAGACAGTCAATTATACCTGATAATAATTAGGAACAATTTTCAGTGGTAAAATATGGGCTTTTGCACTTTTTCCAAATCAGGGCTTGGCAAATCTCATCTGAAACTCAGCTCTGTCTGCTGATTTTATTTCCAGCTTTGTTCTTAATTAGTGAATACCACACTTAATTAAGGTAATAATTAGCTGTGATCATTATGTTAACCAGACAGCACACCAGGTGATATTCCCATGTGCGTTATTCATTGTACCATGCTGACACATGAGACAGAAGTTGTGTTGGACGTTTCAATAATTAAACTGAGTGAGGAACTGCAGAAGATGGGGTGCACAGGCACAGACAGTTTTTAACAGAGTAGTTACTGTGTGCTGGAAATGTCTTCTGGCATTTCTACTAATTAAATTTACCATTGTACAATATAGTTCCAATAGTTTATTTTACAACATGGTGCAAGACTTTATCTGTGAGAGTTCTACTCTTGCTCAACTCATGTGTGATCACAATTATTAGTGCACTGAACAAACTTTGATGTTTGCCTTTTTATGTCTGACTGACTAATCTGATAAAATGTGCATTTTACTTGGGATGCCTCTTTATCCATTTTGCATGTTCTCCGGGTAGAATAAGATAAGAATAAGCCACTTTTGCCAGCAAACCGGACCCTCTATGAAGTTATTTAAAGTGCTGACATTGGTGCTCAAAATATTTTATAATTGGCTGGAAAGTGACAAGGCCACAAAATATGTGAAAATGTTGTCACAGAAGTGCAGAACAATACACCTGACCCCATAATATGCATTCTGCCAATATCTGAACAAGTTCTCCCAGAAACATGCTGACTTGCTGTCTCTAAAATTCCCATTGTGAGTGAATGTATATAAATACGCATTCTGTGCAGGACTTGTTGGTGCCTCACTCCAATTGCTGTTTATGGTCTGATCTTACTCCTCGCAAGTTATTTGCCATGCACAGTTACAGGTGACCTTATTTTTCCCATTCATACTCAGAATAAAAGAATTTGCAGAAGTTAAGTTACAAATTTAATTATGTATCATTGATAATTTGCTAAAATTCTAAAAAGAATAGTACAATGTGAGTGTTGGTTACAAACTATACAATCTGATAATGCTAGATGTGTAGTTTCAGTTGGCATAATAATTTAACATCCATCCAGCTATATCCTAACTACAGGGTCACAGGGGTCTGCTAGAGCCAATCCCAGCCAACAAGGCAGGAAACAAACCCTGGGCAGGGTGCCAGCCCACTGTGGACGCGCACACACATCAAGTACACACTAGGGACAATTTAGAATCGCCAATGCACCTAACCTGCATGTCTTTGGACTGTGGGAGGAAACCGGAGTACCCAGAGGAACATGGGAGAACATGCAAACTCCACACAGGGAGGACCCGGGAAGCAAACCTGGGTCTCCTAACTGCAAAGCAGCAGCACTTCCCACTGTGCCACCATGCCACCTAATAACGTACCAGTTACCCTTAATTCTTCCTGTTCAGGTCAACATCTTCGTAGGCCTAGGTAGCAAGTCTGTCTCAATTTGGCTGTTAAAAAAGAGTTGTTTTCTCTTCAAAGAGGAATGGCAAGAGAAAATGGTAGTCTTCTCTTCATTGCAAGACGGCCAGAGAGAGGGAGAAAAGTGGAGAGACCAACTTATATAATTATACTGTTCCTATCACAAATGCTAAACAAATGGATGCAAGAAATTCTTTTGGTTCATTCAATCCATGTTTGGAAATGACAGGACCACCGGGGAAGAGAAATGCCAGTTGTAAAGAGACACATTTCTGTCCTTCAGACACTGCTTCAGATCAGCTGGGCTGTTTATGACCTTCCTGCAAGGGATAGCTTACAGTTTCATGTAATATCCAAACAGAGTCACCTTTTGTCATACTGGCTCGATACATGCTCCTGGGTGCCATAAGTTACACTCCCAAACCCAACATTTAACCAAAGGTTACAACATTCCTAAAAGTTTACAATGCTTATAATGGCTTATTTTAAGAAAGCTGCTTCTTTCCTTAAATAACTATTAATTCTTAAGTGACAATTTACAAGCAATTATCAAAATCTTATCAACATAACAATAGTGACAATTGAAAGACAGATTTAAACTTGAAGAAACAGGTTATCATTTCCGTAGATTTGTTGACACAAATAAAAAAGACATATTTCTAATTTTCTGTAAATAAAATTACTTTTCTTTTTTTGAATTTGTAAATCTGTCCATTTATTTCTGGGTGACATGGTTATACAATAGTTAGTTATGCTGCTTCCTTAATTTAGAATTTTAAGTACAAAAACATTCATAGTTGTTTGTATTAATCTGCCATGTTCTCACCATGTCTGCAGGAAGTTTTTCCCAAATACTTTTGTCTTCTTCTTCCAACATCCTCAAAGATGTCCAGATTCTCAATTGACTTCAGTGTCAGTATATCTACCAATGAGCCTTGCAGGATTGGCACCCAAAGTTACCAAATAAACTCTGACCCTCTGCCACCCAGAACTGAATTGAGTAGTTGAATGTTATTTTATGTGACACTAGTTTCAAACTTTTCAAACTAAACTTGACATTGGATTGATGTTTTTTTACAGTAGAATGCTGTTTATTAGGCTAACATGATCCAGTTACACCTATATCTAAGTCTTATTCTGGCATTGCCACTAGCTGTTTTAACTGAATGTTATAAAGTTACTATTTGAGGTTTACAGGGGCACAAAGTTTGACTGTGTAACTCAATTTGCTGTACTTTCTGGGATTTAAACTGAGGGGATTCCAAAGCAGTGATTCCACTGACTCAGTTCAGCAGATAATGTTTAATCTCTAAATAGACTTTAAGCAGCTAGACAGTTAGGATTTGTCACCCAACACTTATGAAGCACAATTAGCAGTATGTCACTAACCAAGAAGATTTAAATTGTGGAGTTTAAACTGGATATTTAGCACATCAAATTGCAAGAAATGCATGCACATTGATAACATTACAACCAAAAGTTGCAACATGGTTTTATTAAATAGAGAATATGAGATCCTATTACATCTCACAGTCAAAGGACAAGGAAGAATCTCAGTTATTAAGTGTATTAGAAGGAGGATCAAATTGTTATTTGCATAAAAAAATCACAAAAAGGTTTTCAATATTTTGTTCCTTCTTTTTAAGACACTGGACAGAAATGTACATTCCCTGCTAGCTGTCAAGACATCCTGTTAACTTTATTTGGATGGAGAAAGCATATCTGTACTCCTAGTAATGAATCCATTTACAAGGGAGATAGTGTATGTTTTAGTAGGGTACACTGACCTAAAGGTTCGTATTAATCCATGTGACCTAGTGAGGCTCATCTGCTGAATTCACCCAAAGAAGCTCTGGCTGCAAACTGGCCCCTGCTCCTTTGATTGGGAGCATGACAGTAAGTGATGTAAACAAAGCTTTGTTTGTAATCTTTTGATACCTAAACTTATCTCATGACTCATGAAGACAAACTGCCAGAGAAAATCATTCAGACTCCAGCTTTCATTCCCATGAGGTGAAAGAAAGACAACAATATTTTCAAATGCCCAAGGCTAAACCTTTATCGTGCTACCCAACATCACTTGCTCCACCTGTCCATGCTACAGATTTTGAAAATGAGGAATAGCGTGTAAAATGATTTACTGTATATACACTACTGTATATCTAGACTTTTTTTGTCTGAACATCTGGGGAATGTTCTTTCGCTTCTCTATTATATCAAAATCTGTCCTGCTTTTTAGTACTACAGGAGAAATGAGCCATATAGATAGCATATTGCAGGAAAGAGGTGATTCTCAATGCCTGGCAGAATGAGATCACACAAGACCTCAGATGATTATTTGCTGTTGAAATGTGCTGCTGAGACACACAATGCGATCAGATGTACTGTATTTTTGACAACACATATTGAGCTTTGTGTTTCTGTAGTAGTGTACAGCAGGAAAACTGCTCATTGGCAATCCTCAATTATCTGTTGTTATAGGGAGACACATGATGCCAAATAATTTAGAAAACATCATAGTTTTACAAGCCTGCAAAAGTTGCATAGCATCGGAAGGGACAACAGTCCACCAAAGAGCACATTGACATGTACACCCATAGTCAGTTACACTGACCAATTTTAAGTTACCAATTAATATAATATGCAAATCCTTTGGGATGTGAAATGAGGTGAAGATAATTTACTGTATACATACCATACAGACCATGATCAGACCACTACAACACAAATCATAACATGGTTAACTAAAAAAAAAAACACATATCCCTATTGTTGTATGATTCAGTTTTTTTTTTTGTTTTTTTTTGTACCAGCATAATTTTGACAGACAACTCTTGTTTCTGGCGTCTGGGCCTCTACCAAGCAGAAAAGTAGTACAATTTGAACAGTAAGGTTAAAACAAACAAACCTACAAGGGATCATAGAGTGTGAGTACTGCATCTGTCAAAATTACTATTTTTCAGACACTGCTGACTACAAAGAGTACTTCCTTCAGAAGTTTTATCCCTAATTTAGAATTATATAGGAACATTTATACAGGATATGTTTTTTCCCTTCTGCTTTGGGACAATTTGTATTTAAGAGAAACCATAAACATTTTCTAATTACTTTCTTAATCTGTAATACTTACAATTCCTATCTATCTATCTATCTATTGAAAGGAATTAATCCACTTTTAATTTTACTCTCAGAACAGACAAGCTAGGATTCAGCAGTCAGCCTAATGTGCATATCCTATATTTAAAAACGCCACATGGACACCTAGAAAACATGCAAACACTCACAACTTGTGACTGAGTTGGAATATGAAGTAAGGATCCTGGACTTTGGACCCGGGAGGCATTAGTGGTAACTGTGGCTAAACACCATTAGTGTTCACCTGATATACTAGATGCTCTCAGAAGTTGCAGGTTTTGCTTTTTTAATTAGTAACCAGTTACTGCAGCTATTGGAACATGCTTTTTTGGCTTACTTTTAATTGAGTTTCTTTTTTTAAAATTTAGAGCTCTTTGTTATTTCTTTTTTCCTTAATCTGCAGCCAAATATTAATGAGATGCAAAGTGAGCCAAATAGATAACTAGCTAACTCAGGGTTTTCAGGCTAATTTCCTATAGTTCCATTATTTTTGTATTCAGAAACCAGTTCTTGATGTCAATGCAACATATTATTTAATTCTATAGCTTTTTAGTATTCACATTCAGCCACGCCAAAAATTCTAACATTGTTGATTTTTTTTTTGAGAGAAGCATCCATATGTTTTGTGGACCAGAGCAGATCAGTATTTCTCAGGAGCTTACATTCTGCTTTTAAGATATTGTGGTTAAATAAAGCACTGTACATTCCGAAACAAAAATGTTTGGATACCAATCCAGTTGTCCCCTTTTAATACAGTCAAAAGAATGGAACAAAAAAAGAGTCTTTATTGCAGTTGTTTTATTATAGAGGCAAGTAGGGCAGTTTTTCTGAGCTCCATTCCCTGGTCCAGTTGAATCAGAACTAACCCTCTGGCAATGATGTGTTTTAAAGGTCAATTGCCCTCACTGGGCATCATCTCAGTGCTGCATAGGGGAAAAAACAGGATTAGGTTAGTGAAATGCCCACTCTTGGCCAGAGCTGGTAATTCCTGATTCAGATGAGCCCAGAGGGTGAAGCACAGGCACGCATGATGGACACTCAAGTATCAGCTGAACTGGGATCAAGTTAGATGGTCATCTGTTGGCTTGCTTTGCTTCTCATTATACTGTACTTTGGCAGAAGAAACAATGAAGGGTTCCGAATTTTAAGCTGATGATTTAAAATGAAGGCAGAAGTTGTATGTTCTTTTGGCAGTAGGAGCTGATTACTAATAAGAAAGAGGATGGAACAAAATTCTGCAGCTACTACCCCACAGGATTTGAGTTTTACCCCCCTGCTCTTCATAGAGCCATCCATCCATCCATTATCCAACCCACTATATCCTAACTATGGGGTCATGGAGTCTGCTGGAGCCAATCCCAGCCAACACAGGGAGCAAGGCAGGAAACAAACCCCAGGAAGGGTGCACACACACACACACCAAGCACACATTAGGGATAATTTAGAATTGGCAATGCACTTAACCTACATGTCTTTGGACTGTGGGAGGAAACAGGAGTACCCGGAGGAAACCCGCACAGACACAGGGAGAACATGCAAACTCCTCGCAGGGAGGACCTGGGAAGCGAACTCAGGCCTCCTTACTGCGAGGCAGCAGCACTACCAACTGTGCCACCCCTCTTCATAGATACGTGTTTTAATTTTATATTGCACTTTTCATATCACATGAAAATTACTGACACAACCTGAAGCTCCTTGTGACCCTGAATTTGTAGAAAATGTGTAAATAAATAGATGAACTTTTCACAATGGCAGCATTATACAGTATGATATTTTTAAAGCAATTTGGGAATCCATGTAAAGTAACAAAATAAAAATTAATTCTCATATCAGTGAAGCAAATAACCATAATAAATTAAATACAGGGTACATCACAGAGAAACAGTTAATCTCTGGGAGGAAGCAGTCATTGTCCTAGAATGAAACATCAGCTAATAGTAAGAATTAATGGAGAATAAACTAAGGTCAGCATCCACCCAGTGGGTACACTAGAACTGGTTTTAAGATAATTAAAAAATGAAATAGCAGATATAATATACATGAGTGGAAAGGCCTGGACAGCTGAATGGGCAGGCTAAAGAAGAAAGTCCAAGAAAGTGGGAGCTACAATAGCAAATCCATGTTCAAAGAGAAATCAACTGAAACAAAATGGGTGAAAGCATATTCCATTAAGAAAAATTACTTCATTATGAAAAATACATCAAAATAGGGACAAAATCTTTCATAAAACGCTTGATCTGAAAACCTTACAGTATTCAATAGGGGCCATTAACTTCAAATGTCTGAGACAGGAAAGTTTTGCATGAGTGACTGGCGGTAGATGAGTTAATTTGTTTAAATCCTTAGTGTCATTCTTGCTGACAAGTTCAGCTGTAAAGGTACGACTCTTTTCACCTTCACTTGGCACCAAGCGACAGCAACATATTATGCTTACAGCTTCCAGTGTTTACTACCATCATGTCACTGCATATTTAGCATTACACACTTAATGAATCAACAGAGTTTATGTTTTTAGCAGCGCAAATGCAGACTTCACAAAAGATTTGTGTGAAGGGTGCCATCAAAAGCCTTCCCTGTGCAGTAGCTGTCACTTGAAAATTGATTCTGACACAGCATTTCATAGTGGTGCTTTGAGCCTCAAGTGTTTTAAAAACAGTCATCTCTCCTGCCCTGGAGCTCTCATTCCAATAGAGCTGATCTTTTGCTTTTATGAGGTGAGGGTTAGCTGGTAAAAGACGCACTTCGAAGCACTTGCCTCTGTCTTTGAGGCAGTTGATTTGGGTAAATACTATAGAAGGCCCTGCAGCCATCTGGGATGCAGGGCAAGATTTATTCCAAAGACGGAAAAGAGTTCACTAATAGCTTTAAAGCCAGACAGTCTTTTGAAATGTGAATGACTGTGTTTTCAGAAAGCTCTTCTGTTGTCACACCGGAAGCAGCGATATATCTCACTATCACAAGAGAGATATGCGGTGAATATCCCATGAATCAGTAATGTGCCTTGGCTCAGACAGCAACCTATCTTTATTTTTTGCTTTCCAATTTTGTGGCCGTAAAAAAAAAACCTCTGATTTAATTTATATTTTTTTCTGATCAGGTAAATAAACAGGACTAGCTTTCTCAAAGAGTTAAGGTTACATCACTCATTAAGTATATTAAAAATCCTCAAATCTTTTTTTGGAGCTTAATTTACAATGTTTTTCACTTTTCTTTAACTATTACTGATATTCCTGGTGCTGTTTGTGCTGATGTTCAAAGTGCTGGGGTATATATGAATTAAATATATATGTGTTCTCAGTGTGTTTGTATGTAGTGAGCTTTCTCTCCAGTTTTCCTCATTATTTGAAAGGTATATTTTCAGTATGATTAGCATCTCTAAACTGAGTTTGTGTGTGATTCTTCTCAGATTAGAACTGAGGTTGCATGTGAGTGTGACCTGCCTTAAACTATTGCCACATATATGAATGGTTTGTGCTTTATGCCTATTATTTTGACAACAGAATCTATCTCCTTGTGATTATTAAAAGGAATATTCAGATGAAGAAACTGTAAAAAGTTAAAGCTCACTTCTGAACAGTCTTACTGCATGTGTAAGTAGATGCTAGTGGGAGAGCATCTGCTTATCATTTGAGCAACAGTTTCTAATCTACCCCTACATTTCCCAACCCTGGTGCTATCACCAATTAAATCTGCCACTTTTTACTGTGATTTTCTTTTGCTGCATGAATAATGCAATCAATTAAAATGAAAATTTGATGTAACAGAATGTTACATTCATTTTGAAAATATTTTTCTATGAAACAATGGGCCTGGAAGAAACAGCAACATTGTAGAACCATATTCAATGCTTTCATATGCATGTGATAAAGATTTTCATGAAAAAAACTACAAGACACTATGAGCCAAGGTGGAGGTGAACCTAAGATACATGGCATATTTCACGCTGAAAAAAAGACTTACCTTGTCTGAATGGAGCTGAACACTTGCCTCCACCAGTGAAAGCATTAACAGATAATGTATTCACTTGGTGTAATTTGTGAACAGTTCAGTTCAGGACCAAGAGCAACAATAAGCAGTGCAAGGCAGTGATCATTCTAAAGACAATGGTGCAGTTGGTGGTGTATATTAAAGAATAACTCTCAAAAGAAGAATCAAAACATGATTCTTTCCTCTTTCTCTATACTCAAAAAAAACCCCCAAAAAAACAGAAGGTACAGGTAGCTGCATTTAAGATCTAGAACACCGGGGTTGAGTTCAGCATGATTATATAGTACTCCGCCAAGGACTGTGGTACACCTATCAATGCATTGTTCCCCAATTAGAAAAGATTGTCCTACAGGTGCAGCCATATTTTAGCCAATCACACCACCTGTTTGTATTGTTTCTTCTATAGATTCTTCTATAGACTACAGACTACTTCTTATGTAGTAAGCATATTGGCAACACTGCAAACAGATTATACACACAACATACTCACTTCCTTGTTTTATCCCTGATTTCATCATTTTATTAGAGTGAACCCAATACATAAGGAAGGCCATTATATTGTAAATATCTTTGAGCAAATGTATGGAAATGTGCCATTTATACATTATGCCTCATATTATAAATAGCATGTGTATTCTGTTAAATGTTTATTGTTAAACACACACTTTGGCCAATCACATTGTAAAAGATGTTTGTGTTGCCCAAACACAGACATAAAGAAGGCATTTCATCAATTACAAATTTCAGAATCACAGACACATTAGTGCTTTACTGTGATATATGTACAGCAGCATTAGAATAAGGCAACTCGCACAGCTAAAGGTTGTCTCTTTTTGAAATTCATTTCAGATCTAAGAATATTCTGACAGTTTCTCCACCCAGGTTTGGCCATCTGTACATCAGATTCATCTTTCCCTACATGTCTTTGTGTTCATTGTCAGATTTTGTGGTGCTGGATAATACAAACAACAAGTTATTAAGAAATGATTCCATAAGCTATAGGGTCTCCCCAGAAGAAAAACATGGTAAGTTATCAATTTATTTTGGATAATTATCAAGTGTTTAAGAGCTATAGATCTTGGTAAATATACTCCTTCTTTTGTGTACAAGTCACTTTTCATTTAAGAATAACATCCCACTTTATCAAAATAAGTAGTATGTCAAAGAGAATGAGGTTCAACGTTTTAAATGTTGGTGTCTGTTAATGCATACTGTAATGAATCCTCCATTAAAATAGTTGTTTTCACAGTGGTTCTAATTGTTGGTCTAGTACCATAAAAATACCTGACTATTCCATAAAAATATTGTGCAGTACATTGTACCCTGCCCTGGATTAAAGTATACAATACAAATGGATGTTTTATTTTATATAATTCTGATTTTTTTAAACAGTCTCACCTTAATGTGTCTTAACTCTAATCTAAATGTAATGTAGACAAATTAGAACCCTCCCAGTGGCCAAAATTTGGCAAGTTTGCTTAATTCAGGATTTTGCAGCGTCTGCTTTCTATTGCTTTCAATTTGTTCAGTGTTAAATCAACATGCTAAGTGAGCATACGGTCCCAAATCTCTAAAGTGTTAAATTAACACAGGCAGGGTGTTGTGCATTTAACAGCAATATTGATGTTCAATGCCATGCACAGACAATCAAAAGTTGAAAGTTAACAACTCTGCAAGCATTCTCTGAGTTTAAATTTAAAGGTGTGTTTTGCCAACAGATGTTTGCTGACCAGAGTTAATTTCTTAATGGGTAGCTATTTGGTTACGTGTTTAGTTCTTCTCACTTGTTTTTGCAAAAGAATGTGTAGAAGTATCAAAATTGAAGGTGTCCTTTGTTTTCCCTGTAGGGCTCACAGTAAATATTTTGGAGGAGTAGACTGTGACATGTGATGACCATAGGACTCAAAACAGTCCGAGATGAAAATGGAATTAATTTCCTTAGCAAGTTCTGCATAGAAAGGGTAGCCACTCAATTGCACCTTTCCTTAACTATCCATCCATCCATTACCCAACCCGATATATCCCAACTACTGGGTCACGGGGGTCCGCTGGAGCCAATCCCAGCCAACACATGGCGCAAGGCAGGAAACAAACCCCGGGCAGGGCGCCAGCCCACCACAGGGCGCACACACACACATACCAAGCACACACTAAGGACAATTTGTAGAATCGCCAATGCACCTAACCTGCATGTCTTTGGACTGTGGGAGGAAACCGGAGTACCCAGAGGAAACCTTACTTAACTATTTTATTATTTTTTATCATTGTCAATTTGTTGTTTTTCTGTACCTGTTCCTATATAAAAGAATTCTCTGGTGTAGAATTTAATATTGGTTAGCTATTGCAATTTAGTTCTATTTAAAAGATATGCCAAGTACCTGATCCCAGTATTTTTGATTAATTCCTAAATGAAAATGTTTGTTCATCTTTGCTACCCTTAACAATTTTCTCTTATTCAGCTGGACTTACACCATTCAAATAAAAAAAAAAAAAACAGGTCCCTGTCCATTCTCAGGGTTAAGACAAATTTTCCCACCTTTTTGAACATTATTTTGTAGAAGTGGAAGTATGTCTTCAGCTTGCAATAATGAAATTTATTATTATTATAATTTTTATTATTATTATTATAACATATTTAATTTTCTCCTAATGAAATTCTGTATCAGCATAAGCTGACCAGTTGCCAGTGGTTGACTATATGTTTTCCATTAAGCTCCTGTAACAAATGCATCTCACACTTGAAGCTTTCACTCCACCCACTCACATCTTTCTCTACCAGCCATTAACTAGTAACAGTTCATGTACATCACTACAGTGTAATACAATATATTGATATTTGCAAAACAGGTATTTTTCAGATCCCCAAACATTAGACAGCTGAAGCATAACCACCATCCCCACTCTTCCCAGTGAGCCAGTAGTGGCAGAATGCACTGTTTCTAAACATAACTAGGAGGATGTTAAGACATTCAAGAAGGTCCAAATGCTTAGTTTTGATATATGTAATGGATGAAAGTCAAGCCTAATTTTTCAAGTTAAAAGAGAGCCACATGTGCACATGTTTAGTCCAAATGCAGCAACAAAAAAGAAACAAGGGCAAAACGTTAAATTGTCTCATCCTTTTTCTACAGTAGGAAATGTTTATTTATTGGTGATCACTTTTATCAAAAAGTCATTCCTTACTGCTGTTTAAAGCAACACACAGACTGTTAATGTTAAAAGGGTGCTTTTCTTTCAGTTTATTTAACAATAAAATATTTACATTAATTTTGGTTTCTTTCTCTTCAACTAATTTATAATTTCTTTGATTAAGCATTTGTAATTTACAATGTAATATCCAGCTCTATTCCAATATGCTTTAAGGTCTCTATTCCTGATTAACAAATCAAAATAGTGAAGGGAAGCTTATCAGTCCACTTCAAAAGACATGTTTATCTTTGCCTGTAATCAGTTGCTTCCAGTCAACCGAAGTAAAGCAGTTAAATGGAATTAAAAAGAAGTAAACCTCATGGGCTGGGAAGAATTAATGAAGTCTTGTCAGCACGTTCTCATGTGATCAATATGGTTTGCTCAAGTAACAAAATACAGTGATTTGTTAATTTACTGTTAGTTTAATATGTGCCGGTGGGAGATCTTGAAGAATAAAAGAATAAGCTACTAAGTTAAGTGAGTCAATTGCTGCCTTTTGCAGCATCCCTCCTTTGGTTACTTCTTCAAAAAAAATTTCTATGCTAGTGATGGCAGCCGGCCACAAATTAAATTACTATGAAAGACGTTGTCAATGTGATCATATGATGCACAGCTGCTTTATACAATGAGTAATTTCAGCTAAAGGAAACATATTAGTAAAGAACAGAGTAATCTTTAAAGTATTTACTTTGAAACTTGGAAATTGCTACTTTACATATAAATATCAGGTTTTTGTAACTTAAAATGTGTTTTACACTTAGAGCTACATTGCAGCCAATGTCATAATTCATAGCACTTTCAGAAAAATTTTAAATTCTATAGGGATTGTGAACGCTGGCCCCGGCACAGACAGACGGACATCATTTTTGCACCCACACACCGTTTATTTACACTATTTACAATCATATAAAATGTCACGTGCTCTCACGAACCCCAGTGCCTCTTGCACTGATTTCCCCAAAGTCCAGGGCCCACAGTCTCTGTGCCTTTGTCCTGGCCGCCTCCTGTCCGCTCTCCAGCTCAGTCCTTCTGCCTCCCGACTTCCACCAATCACTGGAGGGAGGCGGCCCCTTAAATAATGCCCCGGATGAGCCCCAGGTGCTTCCGCCTCTAGCCACGCCAAGCGTGGCGGAAGTGTCGGCTGTCTTCCTGGCAGCTCTCCGGTGCCACACAAAGTCTTCCCCGGCACTTCCTGGTGTGGCGGAAGTGCCGGCTCCCGGGATAATTAGGCACCGGGGCGCCGCCTGGCGGTGGCCACGGGTCCCTACAGGGCTGGGCTTTAAAGCCCTGTACCCGAGGCCCCCTGCCTAACCAGGACGGACGCCCCCACTCCGTCTGGAGGAGGCACTCGCCCTCCTCCGGTCCTCAAGCGTCCCGGCGGGCTCCAGCCCCAACCGGCAACCGCGGGATAAACCGGCATCGGGGCGCCGCCTGGCGGTGACCACGGGCCCCTACAGGGAAGGGCTTCCATGCCCTCAACCCGTGGACCCCAACAGAACCAGGACGGGCGCCTCGCGGTCTGGAGGAGGCACAAGCCCTCCTCACGTCCTCCGGGGCGCCCCGGCCGGCTCCAGCCCCGGCCGGGGCCACAGGATATAATAAAATGTTTCTAATACTGTAAATGTGCTATCAGAGTAAAGATAATTTTGTAAATAATGCTACTGCTCCTTTAAATATCTTCAGGCAATGAGTGGAGGCAGGATTTATACAGTAAGTATTACAAAAAAAATGCATCTTAGTTGCTTTAGAATGCTAATGCACCGTTGGTAAGCAAGGAAAACTTAAATTTTGTACTATTTAAGAGAACTTCTGTTTTCCCTATTGCTGTAATACTACCTTTTGTTTTTCTTTCCTTTCCTTTACTCTCAACTTTATTTTTTTAATAGTCTGCAGAAGAAAACATGAATTAAGTTCAAGGAGTAGATAAGCAGTATGAGCTGACATTAAAGCAGAATCAGAATCAACTGGACATAAAACTACAGTATATAAATTGTTAAAATGTGAAAGTGACCAAATCAAATTTAAATGTGACTACAAATGCAGCTCGACAGACAGACTTCTGAGTGGGATTACTGTAAATAAACATTTAAAAGAAAAAAAATATATGTTTATATGATCATAATACATGTCTATTTGCTAAATAAGCAATATCTGTGGAATTTATGTTTTTTTTTTTTTAATGCTTTTGTGCATTTTTTTTCCTTTTTATTTGTAAGCAAAAGAAATCAATAAGGTTTTCAGAAAGTTCAACAGAGCAGTCCCTATTCTCTAGCCACTTCGTAAGTTTTCAAACAAAAATGAAACTGCCAGTAGACACAGGCAAACAAAAACCTGCCCGGTCACCCCCCATTAATTTTCCTTGGCTATCGATAGTCAATAGAGTGTTGGCAATTAGAGTGTCGACTTGATAGTCACATATGATTTGCATATTCATTTCTGATTGATAAAACAGACAGCAAAAATTTTTCAATAAGTACGTATCAAATCAAGCTAATTAAGCTGTTAAAATGTGACAATGGAGTATACAGTGCCAGGGTTACATTTTGGTACTCTTCTCCTCTATATGAGCTTCCTCTGGTTTTTAGCTATAGAGTATTTTTTTCATAGCTAGACATCTGTCTTTCCCTTCATTGAACCTGCTTAATTAAATTTTAGAGATTGTGTGTCTGCTCCTATAAACCTACCATGGTTGTTAATACCACATGAGTCTTTTCTAATTTTTTGATTCTGGAATCAGGCTCAGCTCATTTGCTTCCTCTTTGTTAATCTCAGTTTTTTTTTCTTACAGTAGTGTTAAAAATTGTTGTACTTCTCTATGATTTTCTTTTGCATGTTGTGCTGAAATGTAGACATATGTAGACATTAAGCCAGTTGATTGGCCAAGAGTCCTCTAATTTTTTTTCTTTTTGCCCCTCCCCACCCTAAGAACTTTTGGGGACAAAAAGAGCATTTGTTTTGGATAAATATTTTTTTCTTTTTAACAGCACTCTTGATGTTTAGATGAATTTATTGGTGCATGGGATTTTTGCTGGAATAGAGGTTTAGGAGGACAGTATCTGTGGTTAATAACTTTAAGGTTTCATTTTTAAATTGTTGCAGTTCCACTTCTTAAGTTTGGTAGATTTATTTCGCTGCATCCAGTGGCTTTGGAAGACCACTGTTTGGAATCATAATGGTATGTTATCATCATTTATGCACACATACAGTATATCCAGCCACTTAGATTAGAAATGTATTGAAAACAAGGAATGTGGGCAATATACTGTACATGGCAGCATTGTGGCACACAAAGTAACATTAGTATTGCCTTCAGGTGCTTGATATCAGTTTGATTCCTGGCGAAATTGAGTGTATTTTTTATATGTATTCCTGGAGAGTTCAACAGCACAGCAATGACCAAACGCAGGCTTAAAATTTGAATCAAGGCCCTAAACTGCTTTAGTGTGGGTGTGTTAGTGCATACCTATCAGTGGAAAGTGGTCACCTGCATGTCCTGTTCAGCACCTGCTGCTTCTAGGAATAGGGTCTAGAGTCCTGTCACCTTAAACTTGGAAAAAAGTTATTAAATTGAAAAGAAATGCATACAATACATACATTTACCTCCACAGTAACTCTGCCAATGTTACGTGCACAACAATTTATTTATTTATCTATTTATCAGAATTTTCATGATTTCACTATCAAGAATATGTATAAGTTAAAAGCCAACATCCAGGTTATTTAATAATTTGCGCATGAAGCACTATTTACTTTTATTAAATAAAACAAACACATCTTTTACTCAGAATGTTATGGTTCAATCTTTAATTTTTGCTTTTTTTCCTTCAACACTGACAGTATTCCAATAGGACTCTGCTTTATTTTTCTTCTGGTTTGGATTGTTGGCTGCCCAGCCCCTTATACTGTATCTCCAGATAAAAAGACACAATTTCTTCAAAGAAAGGTCATGTATCAGGGGAGGAATGATGAGTACAGATTGCTGATGATTTGTTTTGCAGTGATGGGAATGGCAGCTGCTCATTGTGACTTAATCTATGACTCCAAGGAGGCCTAAATGATTCTCCCTTGTTGTTTGCACAGCACTGCAATGATGAAATGTCTCCTTTTTTCTGTCTCTCTAGCTCATTAGTTGACATTACTTTCTGGCAATATTCTGTCTAACCAGTGTGCAAAAAAATATTGATTAAAGAGTTTTCATCAGCTTTTATCTGACCTTAATTATCATTTTGTGATTGGCTAGCTGAATTGGATGCTTCACTTTCTATTTTCTGGTTCTATAAAGGTTGTGAAACTGCATGACAACACTGTCACTAGATTGGGTCAATAAGTTTGAAGGTTACCTCATGACACATAAACAGTTGGCCTCACTTCTGAATAAGGCATGGTGGGTTAGGGAAAGACAATCATTCAGTCTACTTAATGTGGCAGACTTGTGAATCCTGCCAGGGATGAAATTTCTGATTTCAGCTCTTTGCAAATATCTTTATATCTTCAAATATCTGCTTTAAAATTTTAAGTCTCTTTAATATTTTTAAATTCAGAAACATCCATCAGACTATTTCTAGCATGTTTTACTGCTGTCCATCCTTTTTCTGCATCCACATTTACTGAAAATGGTTGTATATAGTCTATCCCAAAAGCTCTTTGCAAAGAAGGAATCAGACTTGGATATGACCAATGCCACACTCTCCCACAAGGAAACAGTTTAAAATTGGCAAAAAATGTAACAAAATTTTGTAGATCTTTGTGTAGAAAATGGAGAATGTGTGCAAACCAGGAGTGGAAGCAGCGTCTTAGTCTCATAACCTGCACTCACACCCCCCTTTCATAATGGGCCATCACAATTTTCTTGCTCACATTTCCATGAATTGTTTGTCTTTAGCCCTGTTTTCCATTAGTAGTTTCCTGACAACTATAATTACTTAGTAGTCACCCAAGACTGCTAAATCTAATTACAGGCTAGGATCCCACACTAAATGCTTAACTACTGAGTCGTTTATGTTTTCCATTCACAATTTTATTTATTTATTTTTATTTATTCTTGACAAGTTTGAATTCTTTTTTTTTTCATCCTTCATGTCTAACTGTTTGCCTAATTTACATAAGCTCATCTGTGCTCAATTGTACCTGGGTAAAAAGTCAATATATATAATATTTAGAATTTTACCATTTCTCATTGTCCTTTTTTATTTAGTTTCACTTGAACAAATCCTTTCTTTAATGAAGTAACAAGTTTTTTGGTCATCCCTTGCTCTGTTACAACATTTGTTCTCCAAAATGGCCATACATGGCAATAAAGTACTGCAGATCCATTTTAAGCTAGATTGAAGAAGAATAATATGAGGCAAAAGAACAACCCTTTATGCTACTATGCAACTAATTTTACAAAGCCGAGTTATGCAATTATGCAAATGCTGGTTTTAAGTTTTATTCTGGGGATATGCAGTAACTGAAGATTAGAGGATTGCAAGGTTCTGACAGAAGAATACGGAACAAGAAGCTCCGACAAGTAAACAGGTGCTAAGTCATTTAAGCTTTTAAAAACAAGCAGTAATATTTTAAACTGGATCCTGAAATGTACAGGAAGCCAGTGAAGGGAGGCCAGTATAGATGTTATATGGTCACGCTTTTTCTTCCCTGTCAGAAGGCGGGCCGCTGCATTTTGAACGGCTTGCAGCCTCTGAATTTGTGCCTGACTGAGACCTATGTATAATGAGTTACAGTAGTCAAGGCGTGATGTAACGAAAGCATGTATTACTGTCTCAAACTGTTCATGGGGAATGTAGTGCTTGACTTTACTAAGTAGTCTAAGTTGAAAAAAGCTGGACCTTACAACTGCGCTGATCTGTTTATCGAACTTAAAAGCAGAGTCAAAAATTACCCCCAGATTTCTGGCAGACTAATGAGAAAAAGATGCCAGAGATCCAATAACACTGTCATACCCGCTGAGGACATTGGATTTTCCAAAAGCAATAATTTCAGTTTTGCTTTTGTTCAAACTGAGAAAGTTTATCTCCATCCATGTTTGAACATCTCGGAGACAGTTCAACAAGGTCTGAATAGCTGGGTTTGATGGAATAGATAGATAGATTTGAAGATCATCAGCAAAGCAGTGGAAGGTGATTTTATGCTTTCTAAAAATATACCCCAATAGAAGCATGTACAATGAAAAGAGGATTGGCCCTAAAATGGAACCTTGGGGTATCCCACAGCCAAGAGAAGACACTGAAGATGAGTACTTCCCTAAATGGACTGAGAAACTCCTGCCTGACAAGTAAGATTGGAATCATTTAAGAACAGAACCTTTAATTCCAACACATATCTCAAGGGCGTGATAGCAGGATACTATGGTCTACTGTATCAAACGCTGCAGTCAGATTCAATAAA
The DNA here is from genome assembly GCF_016835505.1 of Polypterus senegalus. Classification (NCBI taxonomy): domain Eukaryota; kingdom Metazoa; phylum Chordata; class Cladistia; order Polypteriformes; family Polypteridae; genus Polypterus; species Polypterus senegalus. Next base: position 51,253,193 of record NC_053163.1, read on the forward strand.
ACCAGAATGGCAGAATTACCAGAGTCAGCAGCTAAAAGCAAATCGTTACGCACTCTTAAAAGGGCAGTTTCAGTGCTGTGCTGTGGCTTAAAACCAGACTGAAAGTTTTCAGAAATCCCATTAAAATCAAGATACACCTGTAACTGGTTATAAACAACCTTTTCTGAGACTTTTGATAAAAAAGGTTGTTTAGAAATGGGCCTAAAGTTGGAGAGAACTGAGTGATCCAGGTTGCTCTTTTTGATCAGTGGTTGTACTACAGCATGTTTAAAAGCAACTGGAACACAGCCAGACATCAAAGATGAATGAATTAGGTCAACAACATGTGGCCCGATGGAACTAAACACATCCTTACAAAGACGTGGTGGAATGGTGTCAAGAGGACAACAGGATGGCCGCAGATGCTTAACTATTTCACTTAAGGTGGAGAGAGAAACTGATGAAAGACAGCTTGGCATGTATATGAAGTGGAGGGGTCTAAACCCGAGGTAGATGGTACATATCTGATATTTGCAATTTTATCTTTAAAAAAGTTGAGAAATTGCTCACAGAGTGCAGGTGAAGGTTCAATAACAGTAGAATCAGAAGGATTAATTAAATTATTCAGAGTATTAAAAAGAACATGTGGTTTTTGACTGTTATTTGACACAACCTCTGAAAAGTGTTGTGATTTCGCTGTTCTAACTGCTCCCTGATATTCCTGAAGACTGCTTTTGAAGATGTCCAGTGAGACTTGAAGATTGTCCTTCTTCCACTTTCTCTCAGCCCGCCTACAAGAGCGTCTGAGTTCACGTGTGGTCTCATTCAGCCACGGTTCAGTCACTGGTTTGGAGCGTTTAATCCTCATAGGAGCTACTGAGTCCAGAATATTAAAACATGTAGAGTTAAACAGTTCAAACAGTTCATCCGTGTTGAGATCACCACGATATGCACTGGTACAGAGCTCAGAGTCGTTAAAAGAAGCAGAGAATCGAGCGGCAGTTGAAGAGTTAATAGTGCGCACACGTAGAGCCGGTGCACGGTTAACGCGGGAGGATGGCAACGTGACAGTAAACAATACCGCAAAATGGTCCGATATACCTGTGTTGTATATCTCAATGTCAGACAGATCTAAACCATATGACAGAACAAGATCTAACGTATGCCCCTTTACATGTATCGGGGTATTCACTGATTGAGTCAGGTTGAAAGAATCAACAAGACTGAGAAATTCCTTAACTAAAGGTTTAGATTCACAGCAGACATGGATGTTAAAATCACCAAGAATAAGAAATCTGTCATAATTCAATGAAATATCCATTAAACAATCAGTAAAATCTTTAATAAAATCCTTATCAAATTTTGGTGGGCGATAAATCAGAGCACAAAGAATAGGAAAATCAACAACAAAGATCTGAGCCTCAAAGCTGGAAAAGGAGTCGGTGGGTAGCAATTTGCAGGAATAATCCGATTTAAAAACCGTAGCTAGTCCACCACCACGGCCTGAGGTTCGGGGGGAGTTTAAAAATGAACAATCGGGAGGCAAAAGTTCAGTACTGTAAATGCAGTCAACTCACCCGGTTTCGCCCAGGTCTCCGAAAGAAAAATGAAATCCAACTTAAGCTATTTCATGAAACTGTTTAATATGAACGATTTATTCGCTATTGATCTAGCGTTTAGGAGAGTCATACGAAGTGTCTGTTCCTCACAAGCCAGTGGAGAGGCCCGCTGTAGCAATCGGAGGTTCACGTGATTCACGCCGCCGCGTCGGACCCGATTCCGATATGGACGACTCAATTCCTCGGGAGAACAGCACGAGTCTCCGGTCTGCAGAATGGGAAACACCTGCTGGATCCAGCGACGCCCCAATGAGCGATAAATCACTGGGTATCCACTTGGAAGAAATTGATCTGGATTCCCGCAGCTGGCCGGTATGAAGGACCTAAGCTTTACCAGAAAGCCTCCTCGCTTTCCGGAGCGTCTCCTCCGTGTAATGATGCGTAGTGAGCGGCACAGGTAGGCCGGTACAGACACCAGGTGTGGTGGAAGCCTGGATGACTGCTCCCCAGAATAGTGATTAGTTTTCCAAATTTCTATAGATGGTCTTAAGGCAAGAAGAGTTTGACGATCATATCTCAGCAGGGCTAAAACATGTCGTAAGCATACACAGAGTAAAACAAAAATAAAAACAAAAAGATAATGCAGGACAGCTTGTAAACTGCTGCCATTCACCGGCGCCATCGTCTACAGATGTAAACGTCTGGTACATAAAATAATAAAGAAAATAAACAAAAAATAACAGATGCAAATTCCTAGGGCAATTAACTAATCCATAGAGGTATATATTGCAGAGAACATGATCCAATGCTCTGTTGAATTCAAGGGTTAAAAGTGATCTGGAGTGAAAATTTACAGAAATGGTAACATCAAATCTCACATTTGGAACTGAGACAGAGAAAAACTGGTAGGCATTTTGAAGGAGGTGTGGTCTAACTGGAAAAAAAATCAGTTCAGGAACTCTGTTATAGTTTCATCTTCTGGTTATTCACAGCACAGTCATTTCTTAAATATTCATTGGCTTGAAATGGTAAATATGGTTTATCATTTATATGAATCCACCTTATTGCAGTGCCAAGGCTGGCAGCTGGTTGATCAGTGAAAATGTGCTTCCTACCAAGTGTGGTATGAACAGAGGATATAAATGACGAAGTGCATTCAATCAATGTCGACACTTTGAAGTAAAATATGTCTCTGGTATGTGTCAGTATACCGCTCAGGGTGCATAGGCAACTTTATAAATTCCTAGGCTGGTATTTGGCTCTGATAAGAAACTACTCTGTTCCCTGAGTACTAGTAGACAATGCAACATGGTCTTCTTGTATCATGGTATTAATTGCTAAGAGTTTATCATTTACCTAGTTTTCAAGATAATGGGGTAAGGAATTTTTTTTTATATATTAAATTGGTGACCAACACACTAGGATAAACCTTAACTTAAAAAAAGGTGCACAGATTCTGGACTCAGCACAAAAAAAGATGTTCAGCTTTGTATTTCTGTGGAAACAGACATAAGAAAAACAAAAAAAAGATAATTTTTGGCTCAATGTTTATGAAGTGGTGGCATGTTAGATGAGGATGCCTCATATTTTAAAATGGGAGAGAAGGGGCAGATGACAACAGTTCATGTGATAAATAAAAATCAGGGGAAAAATAAAAGCAATTAAACTAATGGGTGCTGCTGATTTATTGCTTTTTTGCAGGTAGTCATTAATTCTGTGCTGTTAGAAGTGTAAATGAAATTAATAAAGCACTCATCTTTATGTATTCTACAGTGCCAGTCTTCAAGACAAGTTTATGTGCTATGCTGTACAGTCCTTTAAAGTCATTTTTAATTTTCACTTTAGAAAAGATCCCTTCGTTTGTCCTAAGAAATGACAGAGTTTCTACCTGTAATGTTATTTTAAAGAAATTGGACAGTGACCACTGCATCCCCTTGTTGTGATAAATAAATGTGATTTTTGTCCTTCATTCTTCTAAACATCCAGTTTTAACAAATACAACAAACACAGCATATTTTGCTTCTTTTATTTAGATTCTTTTAAAGCAACAGAATGATGTATATGCTTCTTAATCTAATTTTGCTTTTACACTTCAAAATACAGTATAGTACTTTGTTATTACTAATCTAAATATTTCATCATTTAATGTCATTTTTCGTTTTATTATGCAATTCTCAAAGTTAAATATTGAAAGCAATCATACAGTAAGAGATTATATTTTAAACCTCTTCATCAAATTTGTAGTCAGCCTTTGTCAGTTTCTTTGTATTCATGAGCCGTAAAATCTTTTCATTTTGAGTCCATTTTTTTTTTTTTGGTGCGTATGTCAAGATCATTGTAATTTGCTATTTAAGCACTTTTTCTTAATATAAAGTAGGCAATTGAAAGTCATTATATGAGAATATCTTACTGCCATTCCCAGATAGACCAGCAAAAAATTCTTGCCACACTTATTCATTTTTTAATTCTCCTTTTTTGTACTTTTGTTAGAATTTATATTATGACCAGAAAGAGTGGTTTAAGTGATGTTTAATTTCTTTACAGAATAATATATGAAATGATCTTAGCTTATTCTTCTAGCTATTATCTATGATAAAATATAAAGTTTTTAGGCATTATTTTCTTTTAGGTTGTTTTTATCACACATACACATGCAAGTACTATTTTTTATGTTAAGTGCTTCTTTTATGATTTATAATGTTAATAGATAATATACTTTTGTGTCAAAGTTGAAGTCACCTATTATTTATCATACACCACCAATTAATACTGTATCATTTACTACTACACTGCATATTAATACATAATTCATTTTAAGGTTTTTGGTCATACATTAGAACAGAATTTGAGAAGATCCTTGAATTAATTTGTTCTAAATTGTTCACACAATGTAATAAATCATTAATATATTCATTGCTAGAAGTGTTTTGCCGAAAACAATTGTTACAGTGTATAGATAGATAGATAGATACTTTATTAATCCCAAGGGGAAATTCACATATTACAGCAGCAGTATACTGATACAAAGAAACAATATTAAATTAAATAGTAATAAAAATGAAAAAAAAATATAGGTTGAAGGTATGCATTTTGTTTATCATATTAGGTATATATAAACTAATATTAATATCTGTGATAGGTTAATAAGAGGAGGAAAAAAAATAAACAAGAAAGAGAATAAAAGATGAACACCTCTCCAAGCTTGCCAAAATAGAGCAACTGCCACTAAATCCCTTTCTTGCCTGAAGGGGTTGTCTTACCTAACCCACTATTACCCTAAAACTACCATTTCATAACACTCTCTTCGTCTCCCATTTGTCTCTGCTTCTCTCCAAGACATGGCCTGTTCTCTTTTTGCTAATTCTGTGCTTACCACTTCCTTCTTCCCAGCACCACAAAAAAGTGTTTTCTTCAGGTTCAAGGGCAGCTCTAGTCTAACTACAGATGGGACAGCAAGAAAGACATCCCACCAGCAATAATGAGCTTTGCATAAATCACACTACATAAAAGAAAACATTATTTACAAAGGGAAATTACATTGCTCAGTTAATTTATTTTATATTGACAGAATATAAGAACGTTGACAAAAATCTAGAAACTAAGTGTAAGTCCACAGTTAAGAGCCAGACACAGAGTTATCATGTTTAAAGTGAATTTCCCCAAATTAAAACTGTAAGAATCAGAATTAAAAAAATAAATAAAATCAGTTCTCTTCTGGACTCTCAGCTAAAATAAAACAGAAGCAGATAGCTAACTACAATGCAGTCAATAATTATTTGCATCCATTCATCCATTATCCAACCCGCTATATCCTAACTACAGGGTCACGGGGGTCTGCTGGAGCCAATAATAATTATTTCAGAAGAAAATTAATCAATAAAATTTACCATGTCAGCGTTTCTCAACCTTTACATATTTGCGACCCGAGTTTTCATAACAGTTTTAATCGCACCCCCTAACGTTTTTTTGAAAGGAGCCCACTAATACCAAATTGTTTTTTTTTTTAATTAAAGATATATCATAGATGCATATTTTATTATACCTACTTAACTTTTATCGACATTTATCTAATTCTATATTTATTTTTCTAGTATCAGAATGTAGTTTAAGTTAATTTGTTTTGGTTTCAATAAATGTATTTTTCATATTTTCGATTCTTGTTTTCATTTTTTCACATCTTTGCGCCACCCTTTTTGTTACTTCGCGCCCCCCTAGGTGGGCCTGCCCCACAGTTTGAGAACCACTGTACTATGTCATTTTTTGCATGTGTTACAATTTAAACTAGAAGGAATTTTGCATCTATAAAACTTATTACGAAAATGTATTTTCTTACTTTCTCAGATAGTCTCTTAAAGTATGAATATATCCGTGTCTTTGTCACTTTTTCTCAGCATGCGATGATGTAGTGTTTGTCGAGTTTGAAATGTCTACATATCCTCAAGAGAAAACAAGTTGTAATCCTCTTTCAACTTGTGCGAAATCATACTGTTTTTTCTTCATTTCTCTTTTATGAGTTGTAGCAAATTGTTTGTCTCATACTGTATTAAAAAACAAAGAAGCATCAGGTACAAAAAAAGGAATCACCTGGAAACACACAAACACGGGCACACCCATTGACACAGAACCATCGAAATTGCATGACATGGGAGAAATAAGGCAGTGCCACTCATAAACTTGCATTTTAACTTGGGGTTCAAGGCTTGTGATGCAGTCATTAGTCACTATGCCACCATTCCATCTTTATGGAGTCTACCTGATACTAACTTAGAGTTGCAGAGGCCAGTAAATCTATACTGATAGAACCTTGAGCAATGTGAGATTCCTTTCCGGGCATACATTCTTTCATAGTTTAGTGTCACCAGTTAACCAAATATGCACAGCTTTAAACGTTCTGCATAAAAGGGGAGTATGCAAACTTCAGCCTGGCAGTAACCAGGCCAAGATTTGAATCTCATCTATTGGACCTAACAGGCAGTAATTCTAAACACTGTGGCACAGTGCTGCACATCAATGATCATAGAGCAATCAAAGTTAGGTCTGTTTGATGTGAAATTATTGACTTGAGTGAAAAAATCTATACTTGTGCTTAGTGCCTATAAAGAGCATTTACTCCTTAGGAGTTTTCACATTTGATTGCCTTACATTTTGGATATCAATGTATTTAGTTTTGCATTTGGCAGTTACATATAGCATTTACATATAAATTTTAAAAATGAATATGTGTCTTTCAGGTAGTATTTTGTAAGTTTAATGGAAGTTTCAGCATTTACTATTTTACAATACATTTTAAAACAGTTTGGTCACCCTGAACCTATAATTTTTGCCCATTCTTCTATGCAAGTTTGTACCTCAGACTGGATTAGTTGGGGAGCACATGCCATCTATTATAACATATTCTTAATTGGACTGAGGTTTTTATGATGTAGTTACACTACACTTTTAAGCTGCTCTGGTATCTCTAACACCAGATATTTTAGGTTAGTATTTTGGAGGAAAAGTAAATCTTTGCCTGAGTCCAGAACCTTTGCAAACTGTAGCTGGTTATACTTTAAAATTTCCCTGCAATTTACTTTTACTTTGCATTTACTTTTCTCAGATTCTTCAGGCTCTGATGCAAGCAAGCATCCCAATATTATAATGCATTTACTGTCCCCAGAATGCAATTGCACCAAATATAATTCATTTTTTCAAGGCCAAAAAGGTCTACTACATACCATCTGGCAAATCATAGTTTTTTTCAACAATGCCTTTTATTTTGCCTCTCTCATGAAGCCTAGTTTTGTGAAGCACACAGAAATAATTGTTTAACCATTGTTTCCTCTAATCTGAAATATGAAAGAAGGTAATCAATCTGTGGGTGGCCTTGCAGCCTCTTTTACTGAATTTTCTAGAACAACCTGTTTCATATGCTGTAGATATTGCCTTGGAAATGGTCATATTATGTTCCTCTGTTTTTTACATTTCCATATCCCTTTCCTGGGTTTTCTCATAGAGTTTGTTTGTTGTAAAAAAATGCTAGAATCTCTGTCAGGTTCTTATTGGGAATGGATCACAGCTCTGACTCTATTCTCTTCTTTCATCTGCCTTTTGATATCACCTACCATTATATAATGTGACCACTTCATAGTAAACAGTGGTATGCAACAGAAAACAATAAAAAAGGCTGAAAATTAAAGGAAACATATTGTATGAAAGGACCAGGGGCAGAGCTCAAGCCCATTCCTAATAGATCTACACCTGTTTGAGTTTATTTTTGTGGTGCTTTTTTAATTGTTACATGTTGTTTTGTTTGTAGGGTGAGCTACTATTGTAGTCCAGGTTACAAAATGACCACCAAACTGTGACATCATTGTCACAATTTTTGAATGTTCTAAAAGCACTTTACAACATGTCATTTTTGTCATTATGCTTTTTCACATTGCTTCTTTACATTTTTGAATCTACTGTATATGTACGTGGGATAATATTTTGTGATTTACTTTAGCTTTATTTCAGTATACCATTGTTTTTGTACCCAGTATGGGTGGTTGAAATAGACAGGTGCTCACTTTTACTGAACAGGGCCAGGTGAATGAAACAAGGGCAGCACTTTTTTTTTTTTAAATATTAAGACTTTTGCAAGGACTTTACAGCTACTATTTTAGCTTTATTTTTTTTACCAGGCTCCTGTTAGGTCCCATTAGTTCCTTTACCTATCATGTGCTGCATCCTTTTCGTCACCTTATCCCTGCTGCTGGTCATTAAAATCTGTCCTAACCAATTGTGAGCTTTCCCAGAGAGAGGTTTTATTTGAACTCATTTGAAACATCTTATTTGCACAAAGCAAGTACTCCGTTCAACTAATTAGGTGACTTCTAAAGATGACTGGTTGCACCAGTGCTCATTTAAATGTGTCCTAGTAAACTTGGGAAGAATACTTGCAGAATCTGTCATTTTCTACATTTTATTTCCAATTATTTTGAAGCATCAGTAGGATTTTATTTTTATTGTAAGCTTTTCCTATTGTTTAAAGCAAAATATCTGATTTTTATACGTTAAGAAATCATATTTTAACACAGTTAAATTTGAAAAAGTTGAAAAGGTCTGAATATGTTTATAGGCACTGTAAATATTGTATCATGGGGTCAGATATCAAACATATTGTTGTGGATTTATGAACACACTTCACTACATTTTAGCCATTTACAATTGTACCAGGATGTATAATTAATCTAGTTTTGTAAAACATAAAAACACCAATGGCATGGATATTACATTGTTTGTTTTCATAATAATTGGAAGCTGGAATTAAGATGTCTTTGTAAACAATTAGATTACAAATAAAAGAAATGGTGGGCTATTCAAAACGAGTTGCCTATATGAATGGCTTTAATAGGAAACATGTACTTAATGTTTATAAGAGATAATTAGCTATTCAGAGTAATAAGATACTATGTGACAGAATGATGAATGGTTCACAATGGGCATAGAACACCCCAATGTCCCAAGGTTGTTTCTTTTATTGTGAGGGAATTCTTGGTAGCTAGAGAATTGGTAAAGCGGTATTCTCATTAAATTGTTTACATGTATCTAAGGAGAAAAAAGCGGCAATACAAGGAAAAAACAACTGTATATGACAACATATGCATTAGTTTTAATAATTATTAATTTATTTAAATCTTGATGATGAGATGGTAGGTTACCTATTGCATGTTCTCTTAGAGAACATCCTGACTAAAAAATGTTATGTTCATATCATACTGGTAAGAAAGCATCCTTCTCTAGTAAATGGGTTTACAACAGTTATTCTGAACTTCATCCAACTTAATAGTTAATGTCAGATATTTATTTAAAGGAATATCGAACCTTTGACTCTGACCAGAGACTCTGAAAGTGAATACAGCAGTATTCTGAATGAGTGAGAATGGGCTGTGGTACTGATTGTGTACCATACCTTGAATTAGATTATTCATTTGAGTTTAAGGTGAACCTTGTGTGATTCATAGCCTTGGCAGTCCATGCTCATGTCTACTGTATGTACAATTTTAGAGAAGTCACAAAACACTGTTGAAGCAAATATAAAAATTGGAGATGTGTTTTGGACAGGACTTGAAAGCAGACAGATCTTGGAAAAACAGTGTAACAGGTTTATAATTTTCAGTTTAGTTAGGTACTTTGTGTATCATGTCTGGGCCAACCAAACACACTTTCAGGGCCTGTTGTCCATACAAGATAACCGCCAACAGAAGCACTCACTTGTCTGATGGTGCAAATGTAACAAAAAAAAAGGACCCTAGCAAGTATATGTGAAAAAAGAAGCCATATTCATAAAAGTAAAAATAAAAATATTATATTTATTCCAAGAGTAAACTAAAACTTAATGATTGTGAATAAGTCCATCATTATTGAGACATTCTGTTCACAACCCAAAGTATATGGGTACTCCTTATCTAGGAAGGGTCTTTGTATTGAGTTATACTAGCCAGAACCCTGAGCCAATGCAGACATAGCTTTTATTTATAACTGTCTTCATAATTTTGAGTTCATAGAACACATCAAAATACACAAAAATACACAAAATGGGCAGATAGTTGGCTGGATCCATCAATGTTGCTATGACTGATGCCTGTATGAATGTCCTTGATTGTTACTATATTTTTCTGGAAGTTACCTGTACTTTCCTTTCATCTAAAATCCAACAACTAATGCACTAAAATATACTTGGATAGATGGTGCAATGTAAAATGTATTATATCCTTCAGTGTTGTAAACAAAGAGAAATCATCTCTGACATGGTTTCTAATTTCTCATACAGTATGTGGACATTGTTTTGTCCCAAAGTTTCTAAATAAATTGTCAGTGATAACAATATTTTATGTTCATCTTAGCAGAAGAAAAGTGCTTAGTCATTTTGCTTTAACACCAAATTTTACTCACTACAAATGATCCCAGGCATAATTGCTCAGCCCAAAACAATAAGCATCTTTCCTGCTTTATATTATTTACTCATTTTTAATATTTGTTGATGAAAACCATGTATGAGTAGCTGATATCTTTTATTGAGAAAGTGTATTGATTTTGGCTTCAAGAAAAATATGTGTTGTAAAGCTGACATTTGCTTTAATTTTTTTGCAATTGATGTTTGGTATGTTAGGTCAAAGACGTAATCAAAAAGATATAGAAAAGAGAGGGACACTCAAGTGTAACCAAGTGTTCTTTTATTGATCTTGTTAGGCTTCATACATTTCACCTCTGGTTGAGTTTCAAGTCTGTTTTTTTCACATTACCAGACTGAATTAGAGGAGATCTTTTCTTGAAGAGAATATTTTGCTATAGTGCCACTGGCTTGATGAGAACACGATACCCAGATTTTTAACAACACCAGAGAATTTAAGAGGGCATTTTTTGTTCTTTATTTCGCCTTATGCAATTTCTTGTATTAGGAATTTGTTAATTTTCGCATACCCCTTGGGGTCAGAGTGCAGGGTCAGCCATTGTACAACGCCCTTGAAGGTTAAGGGCCTTCCTCAAGGGCCCAGCAGAGTAGGATCTGTTTTGGCAGTGATGGGGATTTGAACTAGCAACCTTCAGGATACCAGCACAGATCGTTAGCCTCAGAGCCACCACTCCGCCCCGCTTCTCCAGTACTCACTGCTTATACTTTGTTCTTTTCAAATTACATGATTTTTTTTAATGCACTTTTTTAGTATCTTAAGAAGACAGAGTGTATTATTATTGTTTTAAAGGAGACCAAAATAAAGAACTCTTACATATCCTGAGATTAAGACATTTGGGCTTCTAAATTTTGTGTGTTATGCTTTGACATATGCAGCCACAACCAGTGGATAGCAACTAACAACAGCCTTCCCCCCTCAGCCTCCATGTTTTATTAAATAATAACTATAGTTTAATACTAGTAATAATAAAAATTAGGATTTGTAATTAGATTGTAGGTATCTTGGACTCATTTATTAATTAGTGCAAATTTGATCCTTGTAATGTGCAAATTTACTGAACAATTATTTGGTTAGTAATTTCACATGCATATTGCAAGAATAGTCTAAGTCTTTTTAAAATTATTATTTTATAATTGTACCTAATTTGTTACTTAGGATTTTTATTTTACATTATTAACTCTTTGTTAAAGTTGTATGCATAGGACATCCTACCTGTTGCAGCTGATCATGACAGAACATGCAGTTGTGGAATTTGGCAATCAGTTCTTCAGTGAACCTGCACAAGTGTGCAGCAGGAGTTAAGATGTGGGCTGCTAGCAATCTTCTGTATTTAAACTGTGCTTTAGAAGGAACGAGAAAAAAACTTTTTTAAACTGAAGAATATAAAATGTTCCTGATTAACTGACTTCAGACAGTCATAGTCATTATTTCTTTAAAGTGTCGGTGGTGCTTCTCCATGCAGAAAATCAGGCACCAAGTACTAACTATATTTTAACTAAATTTCTCAAATTTCTTAAATTAACGACATTCACACTTACAGCCTTATGTTGACTTCTTAACTTTCTTGAAGAAAATACATACTACTTTTCTCAGCATATTTTACATTTGCTAGATTTTTTGTATTACTCTGCTGATGTATTTTTCCTTGCCAATTGTGGCGTTTTAGATAAATATAAGTGAAAGGTTTACTTGCAAAATTTAACAATTATTTAATTAAAATTAAAATAACTAATTATTTGAAAGATTGCATGATAACCACTCAAAACTTTATAAATTACTTTAAATGTCAGAAAGAAAAATGTGACATTGAAAAATGCCTGAAACATTAATATTAAAGTGCTTTCTAAACTGTGGTGTATTGACCCCCCCAACACACTTTCATTTCCAATCCCGCCAATTTAAATTTTCAATTTTAAACCACATGTGTTGGGCTGCCCAAGGTTTGTTTCCTGCCTTGCGCCCTGTGTTGGCTGGGATTGGCTCCGGCAGACCCCCGTGACCCTGTAGTTAGGATATAGTGGGTTGGATAATGGATGGATGGATGAATTTTAAGCCATGATAATAGCAGGACTTGGCAATAACAATAATACTGTACTGTAATTCATATTAATAATAATAAGTGTACATAAACATAACTTAAACAAATTGTAGTCAGTTTTATAGTATATGACTTAAGATTAAAAACTGATAACATTTTTACAATATATTGTTATTTCATAAAACTCTACTGTACTTTACAATAAAAACTAGCATTGCATGTCAAAAATGAAGCAATTGCACCTGTATACTTCTGTAAGCCATGAATTCTATATACAGATACACTTTTTACTATTTATTCATTTATTAATTGGAAGGCATCAGGCATCATATTGATGGACACTATAACAAGTTTTAATACAGAACAAATAAAATATTACCAGACTGTCCATAAGCAGTTCTTGTTATCATCATTTTTTTATCATCAAGTGTGTCAAAATGGAACTAAAATCAGATATATAAGTTATGTGTTGTTATATTAAATTAAATAAAAGTCTGTTGTGTTTTAAAACACACAATACTACAGCCATATTTTTTTTTTCTTATGTTATTTAAACTCAATATTTGTTCTCATAGTTTTACATTATTGCCCAGAAATGCAAGCAATTATAAATTCATGTTGTGAACCACTGAATCCAGTTCAGGGTTATTAGAAGGTAGAGCCTGCCCTGGGGACATCAAAGACAAGGAAGGAACAAACGTTGGATGGGGAATCAGTCTATCACAGGGCGCACACACACACACACACCTACCTACTCTAATTCAAACAAATCATAAGATCAAGATTCAAAAAGCATTAAGGAAAAGTGATTTAGAAATATTTAGTAAAGAATGTTAATGACATCACTTGAGATAATGCTAATAGTAATAATGTTTCATTTAACTCACCTTTTCTCCTACAAACCTAAAAACATATTGTTAATATTATTAATATTGGAAAAATGTTGTTTGGAATTGGGGATACTGAAGAGTTGAGGACATGGTGATTTTGAAATTTGATAACAAAAGATAACAACCCCAGATGATTCTATGTAAACGTTTAGGACCAGTGTCCTTAACAGACCATTAATCAGATGTAGGAGCCAAAGCATTTCTATACTGAGCTAATTGCAGGGAAATTTACAGAAGGCAGAGTAAACTGAACAAGCTGGAAGAAGAATACAGATAGGAAGCCAGGATCAGCATTCCTGTAGACAGTGCCAAACCATCTTTAATTAGCAGGGTAGAGTTTTTTTTTCCTGTACTGGCAACTTTTATTGTATCAGTCTGTCATTTTTGTTTTTTTGTTTTGTTTCACAGCCAGCAAAATCCACAAATACACATCTGCACAAGATAACGGAGAATACAAGATGGCATGAAATCATGATATTGATTTATTTTTTCATAGAACTTTCAAAAAACGCTAGCATGCTATGTGCAGTTTTAATAAGGGGCCATGCAGTTTGGGAATATATTAATAATTAATCTACACAAACAAATTTCCGGTATAAAAAATGGATACCAGTGAATTACATTTTTTGTCATATTTTATTACATAAATATGTTTTACAATTAATATGTTATGCCAAAAATACTGTGATCTGTTTTTCATATTCTGTTTTCACTTATTATTATATAAGCAGAACACATTTATATAACATAACAGTATTCTTTAACAAACATTTGAGTCCGCAGACTTGGACAGACTTCATTTTATTTTCTGCTGCCACTCACAGTTAACATATAAACTCCTTTTTATCTACAAGGGCATTTTAAAGGCACAAACAGGTGAAAAATGCTAGTGAGCAATGTTGAAATTAAAGTCAAAATCAATGGTTCAATCATTTCAGACTCCTAGGGAATTTATTGGGCCTGTTTTGAGTGTTACAGTAGAAGGGCCACTATTACTTTATAAAAGAACTGTATGTGTGTGTATCAAATTGGATTTTTTTCTCTTTTTAAGTCATCCAAGCAGTGTAGAGTTAGGTGTTTTTGTGTTTGTTTCACACAGTTCAGACACCTAAGTCAACTATGTTTCTGTATTTTATAGAAGGGACTATCACAGAACTAGTAATATGAAAGGAGTGTGCCAAAGAACAGGTTTAAAAGCTAGTTAAATTGAAAAACTTTAACAACAAAGTTAAAATATTACAGATCTCACCAAATTATGGTTTGGCTGAGATGTATTTTAAAATATGATTTATTTTTGAGCATGTGATCTCTCTCACAATGATGACACTAAGCATGCACTTTAAGTAATTTTCTAGACAAAATGTCCTTAGATTCTGCCACTGTCACTAATGTCCGTGCTGCTATAAGCAGCTGCAGATGACTTTGTGTTTGTGTAGTGCTGTACAAAGAGAGTTTAACCCAGCAAAAGATTTGCCTTTATGGCACCGATATGACTAGGATAGGGGTGAGCATTTTGTACTTTTACTTTATTAATAAAATGTAGGTTAAAGTTTGTACCCAGTAATTGCTAAATGCAGATACACACATATTTTTCCTTTTATCCAACCAGGAAGGTGGTCCCAAAGTGCAAATTACAGAAAATTTCGAGGCGATCGGTGCAAAATCAGAAGGCTAATAGTGATAATAGTTTTGGCAAATTTAATGGATGGCTGCAAATCATTTGTAGAAAAGAGTTAGATAAGAAAGAACAATGGTAGTGGATATGTTGATTCATCATTCCCAATTAATTTGCCATGTAATATGATGGAATGCTTTAATTCGGAGTGGCAATATATATATATTGCCCAGGAGGACCAGAGGAGGGCTTGTGCCTCCTCCAGACCGCGAGGGGGCGTACATCCTGGTTAGGTTGGGGGCCTCGGGTACAGGGCTTGGAAGCCCAGCCCTGTAGGGACCCGTGGCCACCGCCAGGTGGCGCCCCGATGCCGGAATATCCTGTGTGGTGCCCAGGAGGACCAGAGGAGGGCTTGTGCCTCCTCCAGACCGCGAGGGGGCGTCCGTCCTGGTTATGTTGGGGGCCAGGCGCCCAGGTGCCTGAGAAACCCTGGAGCCCAGCATTTCCGCCACACCAGGAAGTACTGGGGGGAAGACGACAGGGGACACCCGGACGGCTTCCGGGTGTGCAGCCGGCACTTCCGCCACACTGGGGTGTGGCTAGGACTGATTGCCGGGAAGCAGCTGGAGCCCATCCGGGTTCCTATAAAAGGGGCCGCCTCCCTCCAGTCATCGATTGATGTCGGGCGGTAGTGGACAGAGCTGGAGCGAGGACTGGAGGCGGCCAGGAAAGAAAGGCACAGAGACTGTGAGCCTGGACTTTGGGGAACCGGTGCAAGAGGCACTGGGGTTTTGTGAGCACGTGACTTTTGTAAATAATAGTTATAAAATAAACGGTGTGTTGGGTGACAATATGATGTCCATCTGTGTGTGTCCGGGCAGCGTTCACTATATATATATATATATATATATATATATATATATATATATATATATATATATATATATATATATATATATATATATATATATATATATATATATATATATATATATATATATATATATATGTGTGTGTGTGTGTGTTATAAAATAATCACTAATAGTCATAATGCTAATTACTCAATTGAATGAAAGAAACTCTGTTTGGCTGGGTGGTTACATGGTAGCTCTTTGTTTTAACCACAGAGGACACAACACAAATTCACTTCTTTGTGTGGAATGAGAATGACTCACAGCACATTATCTTTAATTCTTCTGCCACTTGCACTTTAGTACTTACTGTACAAAAGTTTAGCTTGTGAGACTTCATTTTCTTATTGAAAAAAAAACAAAGATTTTGTAATTTTAATAAACTAACTTTGATCAAGTGGTTAGGTTTAAAGCAACAGTTCCAATTCTAATTAAATAAACTTTACAAGATGACATAAAAAGAAAGTAAATAAATGAACAGTGAAATTAACTTGATATTCAGCTCCTATAAAGAAGTACATACGCATTCTTTAAGAGGTTGTTACTAAGATACTAAGCATCTTCTTCGAATGAGCATTTTCAAAGAATTTGTAAAGACAACTTATTTACCTTCATTTGGGCTGATAGTGACTTTGAGCTGAAGAAACAAATATCTATCAGCCACAAAATGCTGACAGTAGATAAAAGAGGCATGGATGATAAGATAAATCAGAGCAAAATTAACAGTTACTTTAACAAAATTCTAAAATGTAGGAGAGAGAAGGTGGGTTTTGGAAGATGTTTTCAATTGTAAGAGGAAAAAAAATGTGTTTTAATATTTTTAACACAATTAACAGTTATCCCAAAGCAACAAATTTCTTCTTTTTTCTGCCGTAAACACAAAGGGAGTACAAAAATTTTGAATAGTAGTCCCCTGTTTCGTGAGGATGTGATTAAATCTTTGTAGCACATTGAGTTACATTGTGTATGAAAATATGGCATAGAAATAAATGTTGTTGTATTGATACTATTGATCCATTTAATCCAGACCTGAGTCACAAGGGGCCTCATGTATAACATTGTGAGTAGAATTCACATTAAAATATGGCATATGGACAAAAACAGAACTGTGTGTATGCACAAAAAATTTCAGATGCATAAAACTGAGCCTTTATAAATCCGAATGAACATGAACTTTAATACACATGCATATGGCTACAGCCCCACCCCATCCCTTCACAGAATTTTGAATATTTGAATATGCAAATCAATATAAATATAAAATCAATATATAATATAAATCAATATAAATAGCCAATAAATGTCAACTTTAACCTTGAAATTTACACTTTAATCTTATATTTTATTTTGTCATTAAAGTAGAATATCTTAAACTTCATCTTAAAATCAATACTTAATTTACAGTACTAGAATTTCTGAAATCCCATCGTAACTAAAGTTGCTCATTCAATGCTTTATATTTTAAGTGTTCCCCAACCCAGTCATTAATCGCTGCTTAAATGGGCTTTCTCTTATGCCGACAGGAGCATACAGGCTGTGGTCGCCATACAGAATACATTATGTTCATGATATTAGAACTCTCTGATGATTTTAGAATACTAAGTGTGATGGATTCCTGGGAGCCAGCAAGCCTAAACCCCAAAACACAAGCACAGTCCCGGGTTCAAATAAAGGTAGATTTATTAATCAAATCACCTCAAATATGTCGTACAAGCACCAAACACGGGTTTTCTCTCCACAATACTTTCTTCTTACCGCACTACCCTCCTCCACTCAAGTGTTACTCCACTAGCTCCCAGCTCTGACTCGCCTGGACAAGGGAGTGTGGTCCTTTTTATTACAGACCCGGGAGTACTTCCAGTGCCAGGGCGATTGCCGATGGAATCACTTCTGGATCACACGGAAGTCTATTATAACAGGAAGCTTGTCTCCCTGAAATGCCCTTTCGTGGACTCCAGTGACTCCAGCAGGTCTGCTCTGCCGAACTACATCTCCCGGCATTCCTTGCTGGTTTCCTAAGGGGCACCAACATCCGGGGCTGCTGCCATCTACTGTGCCGGATGAATAAAAAGTTTCCAGCAATGTCTTTCTTTCCTAGTGAGCTGTCCGTCCATCCCTTTTGTTCCTCCCATCCAGGTAAGGAACCATCCCCTCTCCTGGCCAGGATGTCTGTCCAGCCCATGTGGCATCTACATAAAATGTATATGTGATATCATTTTCATGAAGAAATGCAGTAAAGCACTTAACTCTTTGAGGGCTGAATGTTTTTTCTAAAAAACACCGCTTTCTGAAAAGCACACAGAGCAAGTCAAAATAAAACATCTGTTGCTATGTGCTGTGGGTGCTGTTGGCACATGTTCTGCATCTCTGGTGGCAGTGGCTGCATTGGGGGCACCTCAATGATCAGCAGGAATGCACGGTGGCCCAGCTGCCTGGCTGTCTTCACACAGCAGGTGGGTGGTGGTGGCGGTCGCAGTGTGTCGCAATCTGGTTTGTACCTCTTGTCATCATAAGGGCTGTGGGCACATCAGCTACATTAAAGTGTTCAGCACCACGATCACCTGGGGACCGATCAGATGATGCTGATACCTCATTTTCATTTTGATCTCCAGATCACTTGCATCAAACTCGGATTTGATCGGTATTTTGCTTTGCATGTTCGCTTTGGTCACTCGCCTGATGTCAGTGACATTTTAGAGGTTGTTTGTTCTTTGCTACTCATGCATGCGTAGGGAATCGAGGTTACATCGACAAAGCTATGTAACTTTCCTTCTAGCAAAAAGAGTCTAACTAAAACATAAGGACGAGTTTTATTGTGTTTTGCACAGTTATGCCATGGATTCTGTGATTCTAAATTGTGTAATACTCCCATCCTATGTCTCTAATAACTATTGTACAATATTCAAAAAAACTCCCATTTTACTTTTACTATTACTGGATTCAAAATGACTGCTTTGTTATGAAAAGAACATGATGTAAAGACAGATATCCATAACTAGTCTTTTTTTGGGGGTTGTTGCCTTATTTATTTTTTTTATTATTTAGTATTATGAGATAATTGGAAAGAAATCACTAACAATTTGATTTCTGTAATTTGTTATCTGAAGTTCTGTAAAAGGCACGCAGCTGGAATATGCAAACAGTGCATATTATGATTAAATGAAAAAGAAGGCAGATGGAGGACCTCAGCTAGGTATGCAAGAAAAGAGAGGGACTGCACAGGAGATTTCTGTAATATCGTTCTTCCTGGGAGCTCTGGGAGTCCATGCAAACAGCTGACCTACAGTTTTGCACATCTATGGCAATATGTGCAGGCTGTTGACCTATTTACAATGTTAACAATAATCACTGGCCTTCTTTATTACTATGTGTTTATTTTCTTGCTATGCAAATGGATGGCAATTAATTAAATTGACCTTCCATTACTCATTACGGCAAATATTGCCAAGAGCTAAGAACTTCAAAAGAAAATTTATAAATTGTTTAAAAGTTAGACCAGTTCTCTGAAATGCATAATTAGAGACTATCAAATGGTCATTTTTCAAACAGCCACAATAAAAACTTGCTAAAAGAAGAAATAAATTAGTCAAGAAAGGTCTTTAAAAACTAGGGTAAAAGTCACTTCTACTGTACACTTTTCCAGCATATGTGTGGAAAGAATGAAGAGCATCGTTATGCTGACACTTAAAAACATAAAGTGAACAGAAGAGTACTAATAGAAAATAGTAGAAATAAATATTGACAATTAAAAAGATCTCTTTATCCACCCATTTTCCTGCCCGTTTAATCCAGGCTTTTTATACAGTATGATATTAATTTTTTTACTTAAAAATCATTTAGTTTGAATTATGCTGTTGACAGAAACTCACAGGAGTGCATGTCTTATCACAGCACATTAAACGGCACTGTGTTAATGGTACCATTTGCGTATACTGGACTGTGCAAGTAAAAAGCTTCTTATAAAAATAATTTAAAGAAATGTGCAGCTCATCCTGTAAAAGCAGTTTCAATGGATGTAATTGAGTATCAACACAAATAAGTGGTTTAATAGATGTAATTATGAACGTGTATAGAATAATGCCATCTGAACACATTATGAATGCACTGTGATATATATTACAGTATTCACAAGAGTATAAAATGCTTATAGAAGCAAATACTGTCAAAGGGAATCAAAATCCAATCCTATGGATACATTTGTAAAATATAACATTGTACTTGTTGGTGTGCAGTTTGCTGTATTTTTCAACCTGATTTGCCCTTTAAGGGCTCTTGGCTGTCACCTGTTGTCATTGGGTTTCACAGATGTACAAAACACAGCTTAAGACATGACACCTTGGTAATTTCTCTTGCTATGGCTAAGCCTTATTCAGCTGCTGCTTCATAATGAATCACTAAAAGATGCTTCTTTAGTCTGTCCAGTCAACATGATGCCATCTTCTTGTCACTTTGACTCCTCCAGCAAATGATTTGTCAATTTCTATGCAAAATGTGTGTAATGATCACTTATTTTGAGCATCATTTCTGTTGTTTTCTTGTGCATTTAGTATTATCTATCATGTGCTCCACATTTTTTCTCTGTCATAACTCAGGAGACTTAGACATTTTTAAATATTGGCCATGAAAGTCCCTTTTTTCTGAGTTTTAAATAGCTAAACTTAAATATCATTAGTGTATTCTGTAATATCGAGAGTTATTCAGTTTACAACAGATTTAAATGTGGGTTTCATTTTTATGTGGAGTCTGCTTTCCACTCAAAGATATGAAGAGACTAACTGCCTGGAGGATTTACAGCATTAATATTAAAACCATTCTCATAGGTGATAACACCTCTGACCAAACAGAATCCCGTGTCTGAGCACAAACCAAATTAGGGTTGTAGTGCTACCATACAGGCTTCTTTGAATTAAGAAAAGACTTACTTTATTTTGCTGTTACAGTCGAATCTGTTAGGAATATCATGTGCATAATAAAACCTATGCCATTGCCAGTATAAAAATAATATTCATACAACTTATTTAATACACATTAGTGGAGGTAAGAGGGAAGCATTTTATTTAGTTATCAGCTGCTGAATTCCTAGAGGATTACAGCACAGGATATGGAAATGTAGGCTCTATGACATCTCTGAATGTGAGCTGCCTAAACATTTGAAGGAGGTATGTTAAACTTAATACCATGGACAGCAGCCATTATACTAAACACAGTTCATCCCTTTGATTATTAGTGAGCTACAACTACTGATATTCTGGAGTAGTCTCAGAAAATGTTTCAGTCAGTGATTGTATAATCAGAAACAGTCTGTAAAATATTGTCTGCTTGTTGATGTTTTATATTTGAAGGTAGTACATCAAGTTAGTTGTGTGCTACATGATTCATACAAAAAGAAGAGGTGAACAATAAATGTGCATTAAAAGAAAAATATACCTGTTCATTTTTTAAATGTTTTTTCCAGAATATTTGTTTTATTTTTTAGTAATTTCTGAAAGTGTAAAAAAACGTATAACCGTGTTATATAAGTTAACTAGCAAAATACTCGCGCTTCGCAGTGGCAAAGCACTGCTTTATTAAGAAGAAAAGTAAACCTTTTTAAACTCAGGAAAAATATACCAATAACTATCTGTTAAGGATCTCTTTGTATACCATTATCAGTTCAGCACTCCGGTTGTAATATGACCAAGCTGTGCGAGCTTACTCTTGAGCATGCAATGTATAGTTGGCCATGTGAAAAGCAATCTTGCCTCAAATCAGTGGCAACCTTTTGTATGGTCTGTCCCTGAGACTTATTCATTGTCATCGCGAAGCAGAGCGTTACTGGAAATTGGAGGCATTTTGATTGAAATGGGAGATCAGAGGGTATAATGGGGATACGAGGAATAAAAACTCTCTCCCCTGAGCAACTGCCAGTAAAAATAGTTGCCTCAATTAGGTTCTTTTGCAGACACGTGACCTGAAGTCTCGTGCCGTTACAAAGTTTTGGTGGCTGTTTTTCAGTAACATTATTGGTGTCCCAACCTTCAAGATTAGATTATGCTCAGGAGTGCCTGGAGGATTCTGTGTAGAGAAACTCTAGCGACAGCGTGTCTATTAACTTGTGGATTTTTCTGTGAGTATTCACGAAGTTGTTTCCGCAAGACCGTGTTAGCTGTGGAGCTGAGCTCGGAGCGAAATGAAGTGAATGAAATGAGGTGAATGAGAGGGCGATGATAACTCCCCCACCCGCCTTAACTCTCAATCCCTCCACAAAAACAACAAACACAGTCTCTCGGATCTCAACTCTCCTTCATATAAATCAGTAAAGGAAAGAGGACTAAACACTAAGGAAAAAGAACGGCAAGACCGCATCAGCTGCGGAGCTCAGCTCGGAGCGAAATTAAGTGAATGAAATGATGTGAATGGGAGGGGAGATGATGACGTGACTCCCCCACCTGCCTTAACTCTTCATCCCTCCACAAACACAGTCTCTTGGCATGACAAATGCCAGCGGCAGCGTGTCTATCAACTTAAAGTTAAGCTTTACACCTTGCTTTCCTATTCATTTGCATAAGCACAGTCCTTCACCAGCAATTTTAACTTTTACTTTTAACTCCATTACAAAGTGATCAAAAGTCTCGTTTATACCCTGCGTCTTCTTATTAAACTTGTATCTTGCGAATATCATATTCGCCTTAGGCATGACAAACGCCAGCAGTAGCGTTTCTATGAACTTAATTTAAACTTAAGCTTTACACCATGCGGGTGGCACGGTGGTGCAGTGGTAGCGCTGCTGCCTTGCAGTTAAGAGACCAGGGTTCACTTCCTGGGTCCTCCCTGTGTGGAGTTTGCATGTTCTGCCCGTATCTGTGTGGGTTTCCTCCCACAGTTCCAAGACATGCAGGTTAGGTGGATTGGTGATTCTAAATTGGACCCTGGTGTGTTTGTGTGTGTTCTGCGGTGGATTGGCACCCTGACCAGGATTGGTACCTGCCTTGTGCCCTGTGTTGGCTGGGATTCGCTCCAGCAGACCCCCGTGACCCTGTGTTTGGATTCAGTGGGTTGGAAAATGGATGGATTTACACTGTGCTTTCCTATTGATATGTCCTCAAAGGCTTGTTCAGCTTCATAGGGTTGTTCCTCTGTTACTGCATCAATAAATAGCTCATCTTCCTCTTTATCTGAGACATCACACACTGAATGCACGGGTTTACCTTTCCCAGTCCTGCAAACTATAGCGAATTGGTTCAATTTACCACATTTTTTGTACTGTCTTCCTTTAGCTGGACATTGACTTTTTCCACGGTATGCTTTGTTTCCCAGTTGCTGCACTTATGAATATGCTTGTATACGTCACTCGCTTCATATTCTGTTGCTGCCTTCTCAATTGTGTAATGCGTTTTTTGTTCAGCTCTCTTTGGAGGTCTTGCTTGTTCTCTGCGTACTGCGTTCACAGTCAGTTCACGTGAGCAATTCGGAGTACATGCATCTAAGCTTCTAAGTTGTGCTTGTGCTATCTCGTGCGATCTTGCGATGTCCACGGCTTTATTTAATGTTAGCTAAGACATTAAAAGTTTCATTTTTTCGCTGAGTTTGTGCCAAACACTAGTCTATCCCTGACCATCTCATCTTCGTTTGCATAAGTACAGTCCTTCACCTGCGAATATTTAGCGGCAGCGTGTCTATTGGATTGCTGCTGACGGACGGTCTTATATGGGCAGGCACTCAATTACGTGGGAGGCGTGATGATGCGGGACGCAACTCCGCCTCACACAGCGACCGAGCTGCAGGCTATGGCCGTATATATGTCCATAAGTAGGTTCCAGTTATGACCGTTACGCGTAGAATTTCGAAATGAAACCTGCCTAACTTTTGTAAGTAAGCTGTAAAGAATAAGCCTGCTAAATTTCAGTCTTCTACCTACACTGGAAGTTGTATAATTAGCGATGAGTCAGTGAGTCAGTCAGTGAGGGCTTTGCCTTTTATTAGTATAGATGTGTTAGGTATGATCAAAATGTAGAATGTTATGTTACATGGGTCAAAATGATTTCTGTCTCTAGGTACCCATTGTAAATGGCACTATATAGCGCCTGACCCGACACAGATTGGACACTGGAGGCACGTGTAAAATAAAAGGCTTTTTATTCTTCTTCAGCTGGAGGGCACGTCTTCCCTGTACTCCCCCCAGCCACAACACAGTCCCAAACACCAGTATAGCACAAGCACAAACACTTTTCTCTGGCACCACCACTCCTCCCTCGCAACCTTGTCCTCCTCCACCCGACTCTGGCCGATGAGTGGTGGTTGCTGGCTCCCTTTTATAGGTCACCTGGAAGGGCTCCAGGTGTTTGATCACCAAGATCCGACGGTACTTCCAGGTGTGATGAAGCTGTTGTCCACACGGGCTCAGGAGTCCCAAACACAGCACCCCCTGGCGGTACCTGCGGGACCCAACACGGCTGCCCCCAACTCCAATTCCCGGGGGTCCCTGTGGGAAACTGAGGCACTACACCAGCCCAGGGGGGCGGCCATCTAGCGTCCAGGGGGAGGTATTGCACTGTCCAGGGCTGCTCCCCCTGAATACAGTGTGCAGGGGCGTCCCGACTGGGCATGGACGCCAGGCGCCTGTCACACCATCTTAGCCTTAACAGATTAGTCATGTTAGCAGTTGTATTTTTATATAATCACTAGCAAAATATCCGCGCTTCGCAGCGGAGAAGTAGTGTGTTAAAGAAGTAATGAAAAAGAAAAGGAAACATTTTAATAATAATAATGTCATGAGTGTTGCTGTCATATATATATATATATATATATATATATATATATATATATATATATATTAGGGTTGGGCGATATCCAAATTTTGATACCGTCAAACCTCCTCCCTATTTTACCTCGGTATACGGTATTACCGTGAATAATAAAAAAATTGTGACGTAAGGCACAGTGTCACCAAACTGTTGGCTTGTGCCTAAACCGTTCAGAAACTGAATATCAAACACTAATACTGAAACAATAACAAAATAACATGCAGAACAATATTAACAACTTTTATTAGCAACAAATAGCAGTTTATAAAAAAGTGCAAACACAACAGTCAAACAGAATTAAATTAACATAAACATCCAGAACAATTTTCGCGCGGAGACGCACACGCAAATCAATTATGCTAACTACTATGCTAACAACAAGCCATGGATTACAAGTGACATCAAGGGCCTTTTGAACCAGAAGAAAAGGGCTTTTAAAGGTGGTGATAAGCATGAGCTGAAGTGCGTGCAGAAGGAACTCCGAGTCCAGCTCAGGGCGGCGAAAGAGCAGTACAGGAGAAAGCTGGAGCAGAAGTTGCAGAAAAACAGTATGAAGGAAGTGTGGGATGGGATGAAGATTATCACTGGCTGCAGCTTGAAGCGGGGTGCCGCAATTGAGACAGACGTGGAGAGAGCAAACCAAATGAACAACTTCTTTAATAGGTTTGATCACAGTAACCCACGCTCACCTCGGAGTACTGCATCCTCCAACCATCCTTCTGCTGATACCAGCATAGGTGAGACATCCCCACCCACAATTACAGCAGCCCAGGTGAGCAGAGAGCTGAAAAGACTTTGTGCCAGCAAAGCAGCGGGTCCAGATGGTGTATCGCCACGATTGCTGAAGGCCTGTGCGTTGGAACTGGGGAGTCCTCTACAGCGCATCCTCTGCAGCGGCTTTGGAAAACATCTTGTATCACTCCTGTCCCAAAGGTATCACGTCCTAGTGAGCTGAATGACTTCCGGCCTGTTGCTCTGACGTCACATCTGATGAAGACCATGGAGCGGCTGCTGCTTCACCACCTGAGGCCACAGGTCCGTCACGCCCTAGACCCTCTGCAGTTCGCATACCAGGAGAAGGTGGGAGCGGAGGATGCCATCATCTATATGCTTCATCGATCCCTCTCCCACCTGGACAGAGGCAGTGGTGCTGTAAGAATTATGTTTTGGACTTCTCTAGCGCCTTCAACACCATCCAACCTCTGCTCCTTAGGGATAAGCTGACTGAAATTGGAGTAGATTCACACCTTGTGGCATGGATTGTGGACTATCTTACAGACAGACCTCAATATGTGCGTCTTGGGAACTGCAGGTCTGACATCGTGTGCAGCAATACAGGGCGCCGAGGGACTGTACTTTCTCCGGTCCTGTTCAGTCTATATACATCAGACTTCCAATATGACTCGGAGTCCTGCCACGTGCAAAAGTTCGCTGATGACACTGCTATTGTGGGCTGCATCAGGAGTGGGCAGGAGGAGGAGTACAGAAAGTTAATCAAAGACTTTGTTAAATGGTGCGACTCAAACCACTTACACCTTAACACCAGCAAGACCAAGGAGCTGGTGGTGGATTTTAGGAGGCCCAGGCCCCTCATGGACCCTGTGATCATCAGAGGTGACTGTGTGTAGAGGGTGCATACCTATAAATATCTGGGAGTGCAGCTTGGATGACAAATTGGACTGGACTGCCAATACTGATGCTCTATGTAAGAAAGCTCAGAGCAGAATATACTTTCTGAGAAGGTTGGCATCCTTCAACATCTGCAGTAAGATGCTGCAGATGTTCTACCAGACGGTTGTGGCGAGTGCCCTCTTCTACGCAGTGGTGTGCTGCGGTGGCAGCATAAAGATGAAAGACGCCTCACGCCTGGACAAACTTGTTAAGAAGGCAGGCTCCATTGTAGGATTAAAGTTGGACAGTTTAACATCTGTGGCAGAGCGACGGGCACTAAGCAAACTCCTGTTAATCATGAAGAATCCACTGCATCCACTTAACAGTGTCATCTCCAGACAGAGGAGTAGCTTCAGTGACAGGTACCTTGGGATTAATAAAGTATCTATCTATCTATCTATCTATCTATCTATCTATCTATCTATCTATCTATCTATCTATCTATCTATCTATCTATCTATCTATCTATCTATCTATCCATCTATCTATTAAATTAAATCACACCGCCTGAACAACTTTTATTAACAAAGATGAGCAGCTTATAAAAAAGTGCAAATAGACCCACAACAGTCAACCAGAGTTGAATTAACATAAACATCATCCATATTATAAAAAGTATTGCAATAGTCCTAAACAAAAATGTCTTCTTTCCAATATCGTTTTTAACGTAAACCAAATAAAAATACCTGAATCAATTAAATAAAAATAAACACAGTGCGAATAGGAACGAATGGCAAGTGGCATCAATCTATTTAAGATTTCATCCATCCATCCATCCATTTTCTAACCCGCTGAATCCGAATAGGGTCACGGGGGTCTGCTGGAGCCAATCCCAGCCAACACAGGGCACAAGGCAGGAACCAATCCTGGGCAGGGTGCCAACCCACCGCAGGACACACACAAACACACCCACACACCAAGCACACACTAGGGCCAATTTAGAATCACCAATCCACCTAACCGGCATGTCTTCGGATTGTGGGAGGAAACCGGAGCGCCCGGAGGAAACCCACGCAGATTATTTAAGATTTCTCGCTAGAAAAACCAGCATGTTTACCTTGTCCGGCTTTAACAGGGCACGTTGTGGACCGACAACTTGACCTGCCGTGCTGAAAACCCGCTCCGATGGTGTGCTTGTGGCACAGATGCACAGGTACTTTCGTGCCACTTGTGACATCTGGGGAAACGCCCGGCAGCATTTTTCCACAAGAGAAGTGGGTCCTCGTCTCCTTGAGTAACTGGCTCCAAACAGTAGGCTGTTATTTCAGCTCCGACTCGGTCCTCTACGGTGCCGATGCCGACGGGACCTGCCATTGCAGCAGATTTTTTTTGCAGCATACTCCCCAGAGTCATCTTTTTTCGTGAGGGTGCAGGTTGCTCCTCTCCCTCTTCCACTCTGATGGCCACTGGACCTGCTGCCTCTAAGCTCACGATCTCAGCCTGTAATTCAGCTTTGGTCTCAGCCAATGCGTTGTCATCCGTCTCATATCCTCCACGGTAACGGGGTCGAGGAAAGTGCATTTTCGCAATATTTTGCGCACCGAATTGGATTCATACTTGACCTCCAGCTTTGTTAGAATTCCAGTTTTGATTGACTTTGTTAGCTGGAGGTCATTTTCTGATGCAGCCAACACATTGTCCCTGCAGAGCTGTAGTTTGGGGAGGATACAGGAACTGGTCACATAATTTTCTCCTGACAAAATATCAGTGAAGTCACCGACTGGTTTCAGTGCTTCGTGAGCAGCTTTCAAGACGTCCATGTCCTGCCAGGTCAGGGACAGGCTGCTCCTTCTGTCATCAGACAGGACGTGTCTGATCGCTTGGGCCTGCTCAAGGATTCGCTCCACCATTGCCAGTTTGGAGCCCCAGCGAGTTGTGCAGTCCTGCCGACGGATGGATGGATGACTTAATTAATGAATGATGAATAAACGATTAAATGAATGAATAGGCCTAAATAAACGAATGAATAAATAGGCATAAACAAATGAATGAATAAATAGGTTTAAATAAACGAATGAATGAATAAATAGGCATAAGTAAACAAATGAATGAATAAATAGGCTTAAATAAACGAATGAATGCATCAATAAATAAGTCCATTAACGTATATTATTCCATTTGGTCAAATTTGCATGCACATTTATTTTAGGCTAAATAAGTCCCTTATGCGCATCAAGCCTGCATTTACTTGATAAAAAATACAGGAAAAAAATTACAATTTTAATATAGCCTACTTTTCAATATAATTTATGTGATGCAAAGCATATATACTGTATATATATATATATATATATATATATATATATATATATATATATATATATATATATATATATATACACCCCTTTTTTTATATTTGAGCTCCTGCCCCTGAGGAACTCTCTGCACGTTTTATGCTTACCGTTATGAAACTATGTTTTGGGAGTCCCAAGTCCACCTGCTTCTTGTGGAGTTCATGCTTACGTTGCCAGTTGTGTGAAAAGGCCCCGACAATATTACGGCATAGTCTGAGGGCACGCTCGGTTTTTTGCCTCTGGTCATGCAATCCATTTGTGACAGCCAAGTTTAGATTGTGACCGAAGCAGCATAGCCACGGCCAATGCAGGGATCTGATTGCGGCATGAATGTTGGCAGCGTTGTCAGTGGTTATGGCTGAAAGTTTTTTCTCGTCAAGTTGCCATTCCTGAAATGCAGCTCTGAGCGCAGCAGAAAGATTGTCCGCTGTATGACTCTCAGGAAAATACGTAGTTTGGAGGCATTTGGATTCAAGTTTCCAGTCAGGTGTAATAGTATGCACAGTCAGAGACATATATGGTGTCATGCTAACTGACGACCACATGTCAGTTCTTAAGGAATAACTGTCTGCCGCTGACAGCAGTACTTGAACATTGTCTCTAACTTTACTATATAAATGTGGGACAGCTGTTTGTGAGAAATATTTCCGTCGAGGCAGCTCGTACTGGGCATCTAGGACCTTTACCATGTCCGTAAAGGACTTTTTTTCCACTGTGTGGAAAGAGACCATTTCCTTCGCCAAGTATTTTGTCACTGCATCAGTACAAGTTTTCCAACGGACACTGTCCCTTTTGTACTTTGTTGCTTTCCCGAAGTTCCGCCATTTTCGTCGGCTGCGTACTGGCGGTGGACCTAAATGTTGTTAGTCCTGCATCGGGAGGTGTTGAAACTGTTGCACTGAGTGAACTCGGGTCCATCCTCGCAGCAGTGAGTGGATGGTGGTTTCGTATATGTGACCTTAGGTTCGTGGTATTTCCATCTCTCGCGGTCACCTTTTTGTTACACAGTTTGCAGATTGCCTCGTCCATATTTACCGCCTCTCCCTTCTCGTTCAGCCGAAACCCGAAATACTGCCAAACTGCAGAAGTTGTGTTCTTTTTCGAGACCAGGTCACTTGGTGCGCGACTCGCCATCTTTCCCCACCTATCTCTTTCTCCTCCACGCTGTCACGTGATGACAACCACGCATCGCATACGCATTTTTAGGCATTAAATAAATTATATTTAATATTTAATCATTGTCTCCTATATAAGTGCATTGTTTTTATGACGGCATTACGGTATTGAAACTGACACCGTTGCTATTTTTAGATCCCGCGGGATACCATATTACCGTTTTACCGCCCAAGCCTTATATATATATACACATACATATATATATATGTGCACAAAACCACGCTTTTATCAAGGCTTCCGTCGGGTAGTCTTTTGAAATGAAATTTTCCTCCAATCAGTCCTAGCAACGCGCTTTCTTCCGACTGTTACATTTTTGTAGCTCTGATGTGTGCATCAATGTAATCGGTGTACCAGGAAATCATGCATTGACAGAAGTTCCCCTTTGCTTGGAATGCAAAGTGTGATTAAATGCGTTATTTTTTAACACGTTATAGAGCACATGCATCGAAGCTTCTCAGCTGTGCTTGTGCTAAGAAAAGAAAACATTTTAAAAATAACGTAACATGATTGTCAATGTAACCTTTTTGTGGCAAGACCACGTTAGCTGCGGAGCTCAGTTCAGAGCGAAATGAGGTGAATGGGAGGGGAGATGATGACGTCACTCCCCCACCCGCCTTAACTGTCAGTCCCCCACAAACACAGTCTCTCGGAATTTGCATAAGCATAGCCCTTCACCAGCAAATTTAATTTGAGTACAAAGTGATCAAAACTCTCATTTATACCCTGCGTCCTCTCATTAAACTTGTATCCCGCATTAGCCGTGGGCATGACAAACGGCAACGGCAGCCTGTCTATGAACTTCATTTACACTTTAGGTTTACACCGTGTTTTGAAGTAGCTGCACTCATGAATATGCTTGTATGTGTTTGACCGATGTTAACTTGCTAATTTTGGTCCTGAAGCCAGTCATTTCATCAGGTTTGGGCTGCCAACACCTTTTGTTGGTACTCGAACTCCTACTGCTAGTGCTAACAGCATACATAGTTTCTGTGTTTGCTGTAACATGTTTTGCATTTAGATGGTACCGTAAGTGCTTGGGTGGTATGCAAACTCCTTTTTGCACAGTTTGCACAAAACCACACTTTTATCAAGGCTTCCGTCGGGTAGTTTTTTGAAATGAAATTTTCCTCCAATCAGTCCTAGCAACGCGCTTTCTTCCCACTCTTACATTTTTGTAGCTCTGATGTGTGCATCAATGTAATCGGTGTACCAGGAAATCATGCATTGACAGAAGTTCCCCTTTGCTTAGAATGCAAAGTGTGATTAAATGTGTTATTTTTTAACGCATTATGGAGTACATGCATCGAAGCTTCTCAGCTGTGCTTGTGCTAAGAAAAGGAAACATTTTAAAAATAACGTAACACGATTGTCAATGTAACCTTTTGTAAGTAGTGCCTGGAGGATTCAGAGTGTGGAAAAACTCTAGAGACGTGTGTATTAACTTGTGGATTTTTCTGTGAGTATTTGTTGGCAGCGTCACAAAGTTGCTTCCGCAAGACTGCGTTAGCTGCGGAGCTCAGCTCAGAGCGAAATGAGGTGAATGGGAGGGGAGATGATGACGTGACTCCCCCACCCGCCTTAACTGTCAATCTCCCCACAAACACAGTCTCTCGGAATTTGCATAAGCACAGCCCTTCACCAGCAATTTTAACTTAGTTACAAAGTGATCAAAACTCTCGTTTATACCCTGCGTCCTCTCATTAAACTTGTATCCCACATTAGCCGTGGGCATGACAAACGGCAGCGGCAGCCTGTCTATGAACTTAATTTAAACTTTAAGTTTGCACTGTGCTTTGTTTCCGAAGTACCTGCACTCATGAATATGCTTGTATGTGTCACTTGCTCGCTTCTTATTGTTTCGCTGCCTTCTCAATTGTATAATGCATGTTTTCTTCAGCGCTTTTTGGAGCTCTTCCTTGTTTTCTACGTACTGCGTTGACAGTCAGTTCACGTGATTACGTGGGAGGCGTGATGATGTCACATGAAACTCCGCCCCCCACGGCCATCAAGCTCAACTTCATTACAGTATATGGAGAAAAATAGGTTCCAGTTATGACCATTACGCGTAGAATTTCGAAATGAAACCTGTCCAACTTTTGTAAGTAAGCTGTAAAGAATGAGCCTGCCAAATTTCAGCCTTCCACCTACACGGGAAGTTGGAGAATTAGTGATGAATGAGTGAGTGAGTCAGTGAGTGAATGAGTGAGTGAGTCAGTGAGGGCTTTGCCTTTTATTAGTATAGATAACAAATCCACAGCAGGGCTGAGACTTTAATGGACAGGCATCTCTCATTTGAGCATCTGTGTGATACAACCAGGTAACACAGGTGGGCAAATGTTACACTATTCAAGTTTCCTCAAAAAAAAAAAAAATTTATATATATATATATTGTGAGGGACGGCTGGCAGTTTATCCTGGCCAGTACCCCCAGGCCGCTAGACCTCCGCTAACATGGAGGTGCCCCAAATTCCCGCAGGGCGTCATGGACAATAGAGTTCAACTTCACAGCCCTGCTGGATACCATGGGGGCCGCCAGGGGACGCTGCAGGGAGGCACAAATGTTTCTATTATAGCCTGGAAGTACTCCCTAGTCACAGGGATTGAAGAAATGAAGTACTTCTGAGCTGAAGAAAAGAAGAAGTTTTCATCTGACCCAGAAGTGCTATGGAATCATGGACCGAAGGACAGAAGCACTTCCAGGTCACAAACTATATAAAGAAATGTGGGAAACCCAGCAGACTGAGTTGGAGTTTGGAGGATGTGTGACAGAGCTGCTGGGTGGAGAGGAGGATTGATTTATTGTAATTTGTGATTATTGTTATTGTTTATTGTGGATCATGGAGGTGGAGGTGCTTTGTGCACATTATTCGAGAAATTAAAATCATTTCTGATATTTCACCTGATGTCTGAACGTGTTGTCTGCAGGTTTTACGGAGCAACAGCAACCCCTACTGTTACAATACGCACCAGATTGTTAAATGTTATCACAACTCTAACATCTTTTTTTAAAGAAGCTCTATTATGTTAGTCTTATAAGCTAATGTGTACTTCACTGGAACTCAGAAATAAAGTCATTTTTAACTTTCATGTGCACTGCAAAAGTAAATATTGTGCATTTTGTGGTGCTTTCCTCAGTGCTACTTTAACTGGGGTAGCATGATGGCACAATAGTTTATTCTACTGCCTTATAATTCAGTAAATTGAGTTCAGTGTTATGAGCCTGTTCAGTGTTTATGTGGAGTTTAACGTGTTCACCTGTCTGCATATTGGTTTTCCAGATTTAGACAAACCTTGAAAGGCAGTTAAAGAATCTTAACTGGACCTTCCAAACTGGCCCAGATGTGTCTGCCCGTGTGACTGTGCCCTCTTTGCAAACTTTTGTAATGGAGAGACTAAAAACAACACAAGAGGCACCAGACTAGGTTAAATTAAAATAATCTTGGAATAGGTTTTATGAGAGGCACAATATGTACAGTAAGATTTCAGTTTTGTTGATCACAGTGGTTTTCTTTTACATCCAGATTACTGAACACTTTTTACTTTCCAAACAACTGTCAAGCTTCATTATCTAAGTCACAAACAAAACAATTGTATATCTACAAAAACACACACAAAAGAGTAAACACACTTTCTACAAATGGCCAGTTCACAAACACGTCACTAACTTTTATCTTAAGTTTATATGTTTCTTGCAGCTGAATCTGAAGAGCAGGTGCCAGCATCTCCAAAGAGATATAACAGCACAAATAAAGCCCACAATTAATATTACAGGTTTGTCTGTGGCTGCACTTACACTGTCCTTGTTCACAGTTTCTTGTATTTCATGCTGCAATATACATAGTTATATAGCAGAGAACAGACAGTAATGACAATATTTACTTTAAACTTTTCCAGGCACTGCTGTAGTTAAAGATATATTGTGTAGCATGTGCATGCACAGTACATTTCCATAAGGTGATATACCCTGCAAACTCAACCAGAACCAAGCAAATGAGATTCTGGTTTCTATCAGAAAAAGTATTCTAAACCATAGGACATGTCTCAAGCCATGGGAAAACCCTCAGATTTTAGGAGATTAAAATGAGGATAGTTGTGAGTTCCAATAGGCTATTATTTTTCATTTTTGAGAGTGGTACTGTACATACAATATGCTGGAGTACCATCAGATGATGTTAAAATTACATAGCCAACATTTTTGAGTCAACCCTATAATACAGTTCCTCCATCACAGGCTACACAAATGAGTCATAGGAGAAGGGAGTGGAATCTGTAGGAAAACAGTTCCTGGACATCTGCTTTAATGGTGTGTGCCGTAGCTGGCAATAATTCTGACTTTTAGCAATTAGCACTTAGTAGGAACTTGTATATTATTAACTGGCACTAAACCCATTAAGTGTGTGTTAATTTCTGTTAAATGCAGAAATATATGTTAACCTTTGAAGAATCTTAGCCATACTTGCTTGAACTTTCTACTGAATTCAACTGCCATTTGTGATATTTACAGCATTTTGGAGGTCAAGGATTTTGTTTGTGTGGTTTATTTTCTAATATAACTGGTTTTGACAATTTTTTACATAATATTTTGAATAGTGTTCCATGACTGCAGTGTTTGCATCAGTTAGCTTAGTGGATGTGTGCAGAAGGTACAGACCTATAAATACCTGGGAGTGCACCTGGATGACAAATTGGACTGGACTGCCAATACTAATGCTCTGTGTAAGAAAGGTCAGAGCCGACTATTCCTCCTTAGAAGGTTGGCATCCTTCAACATCTGCAATAAGATGCTGCAGATGTTCTACCAGACGGTTGTGGTGAGTGCCCTCTTCTATGCGGTGGTGTGCTGGGGAGGCAGCATAAAGAAGAAGGACGTCTCTCGGCTGGACAAACTTGTTAGGAAGGCACGCTCTATTGTAGGAATGAAACTGGACAGTTTGACATCTTTGGCAGAGCGACAGGCGCTAAGCAAACTCCTGTCAGTCATGGAGAATTCACTGCATCCACTGAACAGTGTCATCTCCAGGCAGAGGAGTAGCTTTAGTGACAGACTGCTGTCACTGTCTTGCTCCACTGGCAGACTGAAGAGATCATTCCTCACCCACACTATGCGACTCTTCAATTCCACCCGGGGGAGTAAATGCTAACATTATTCAAAGTTATTGTCTGCTTTTACATGCATTTTTATTACGCTTTAATTTAATATTGTTTTTTTTGTATCAGTATACTGCTGCTGGATTATGCAAATTTCCCCTTGGGATTAATAAAGTATCTATCTATCTATCTATCTATCTATCTATCTATCTATCTATCTATCTATCTATCTATCTATCTATCTATCTATCTATCTATCTATCTAAATTTGGCAGTGATCGCTATTCACATTATCCCTTGGTAGGTGCTCTTTGAACAAATCTCAAGACCTTAGCGTCAGCTGGTGTCTTTGATAGCAGCCTGTAGCATCAGTTTTTGAACTCCTTTGATTTTTGTTTTATCCTTTGGTTTTGGTTACACTCTAGTTTGACTTCACAGTTGACATCTGCCTGCTTTTGGATTTGTGGTTTGTGTGGGTTTTTTTCCTGTATTCAGTATTGTTGTTCACAATAACGTCCAGAGAGTACATGTCTCATGCAACCAGTTCTGGCATATACTGTATAAAGTTAACTTTCACAAATTCCATCAACAACTACTTTTCTGACAGAAGTGCTCATAAGGAGACCTGAAAACGGCATTTGTAACATCAAGCTCGTTCTTTGGGCTTTTAGCAGCTAAACACAGCAGATCCTACCCAAAAATAAAAGTTTGTCAACAGCAGCAGAGAGAAAAACAATGCAGAGATGCTTAGGATTGAAATGTTGTGTCTAGGAAAATATTTTTATACATTTATGGCACTGCACTGCCTAACTATGATTTGAAAGATTATATAAGACTATTTGTGAAGAACCTTAGAAATTTTCATTTTAGATTAAAAAAATCATATAACTTTCTAAAATTCCCTTTATCCCTTTTAGGGTGCTAGAGCTTACCCCAGCATTATGAGGTGCAAAGTAGGAACCAGATGTGGTCTGCTATAGGGTCAATTTACACACATATATAAACCAGGCCATACGATGATCTGGACAGTGAGACACAACAATGAAGCCAGGTGATGGTGCGAAAAGTGCAATATTTATTTATTTAAAATCAACAAACCAAAAACAAAGTGTCCAAATTAAAGTGCAGTGCATCAAAGTTAATAAATAAGTAATCCATAAAAACCGGTGAATTGTGGTTAAAAACAATCTAGAAGAAATCCTTTAAAAACAACGAGGTTTAAACAATGGCTAGAAGGAGTCTTTTAAAACAAAGTCCAGTGTATTCTTTTACTGGTGACTCCCCTGTTTCTCCCATCCAGGCTATGTGCCAGGTGAGTCACCCTACATGCAGCTGACCTTCTTCACTTCTCTTGTCTGGTGGCCTTTCTGATCCCTGACTCCGGTTCTGCTCACACAGACCGAGACTTGGGCTCCCCAGTGACTAGGACACTTATATAATGTTGGTTATATTGATATTGACATTTTATTAAAACAACATTCGTTTAACATGATGTTGTATGAACGTTTGTCCGGGCCCACAGAAAGTAAGGTCATGGTAGCCTTTGCTGACAGCCTAGAGAAACAGCTTTTTCATGGAAGCAAATCTGATTCTGCAACCAGAGTGGCAAATTATACATTTTTGTTTATTTTGCTGAAAAACATAACAATAATCAGCTATACTGTAATTATGATTGAACTAGTTGTGTCAGGCTATGTCCACACTACTACATTTTTAATTTTTACATACTACTATGTTTTTAAACAGCACTTTTAATTGAAAAATATCTCTGTCCACACTAGCATTTTCTCAATTTACAAAAGTATTTTTGTCCATACTAAAATTACCAAAATGATGTAATCATCCACCTTCACTGGGCGTGCGCACAGTATAGTCATCTTTAACTAGGCATACACTGATTGATTTTGGTTCGATTTTATATCCAACTTGCAGTCGCCAACTGATTTTTGTTAGCCATCCTTTCACATGCAGTATGAGAGTGGTTGTGATTGCATTTTGTAATTGGTTTGTCAGCTGTCTTGTAGTGTGTGCAGTCTCACAAGGCAATTTTCTGATATCATCATCAAACTTTCTAAAATCCATTGTGTAGTGATCACTATGAGTGTGCATTGTACACGTATAGTCTGAGCACCCACTCTGTGGTATGCCATTCGGACAGAACATTTTTGTGCAGTTTAAGTACATGCACGACTGGTGAGTCTGTTGTGCAGTGTGACTAAAAACTGTGCAAAATGCAATTTAGGTTTATACAGGTAAAAAACACAACAAACATTATGGAAAGTAACTCTTCTATGCCTGCTATGTTGGAATATAAACTGCTCAAAAAATTAAAGGAACACTTTGAAAACACATCAGATCTCAATGGGAAAAAAAAAATCATGCTGTACATCTATACTGATATGAACTGGGTAATGTGTTAGGAACGAAAGGATGCCACATTGTTTGATGAAAACAAAATTATCAGCCTACCTGAAAAAATGATGCAGCAGGCATGTCCATTTTGGCAAAATTTCATTGCAGCAACTTAAAATCATACTCAGTAGTTTGTATGGCCCCCACGTGCTTGTATGCATGCCTGACAACATTGGGGTATGCTCCTAATGAGACGATCGATGGTGTCCTGGGGGATCTCCTCCCAGATTTGGACCAGAGCATCAATGAGCTCCAGGACAGTCTGAGGTGCAACCTGGCCGCATCGAATGGACAGAAACATAATGTCCCAGAGGTGTTCTATTTGACTTAGGTTAGTCGAGCATGGGAGCCAGTCTTAACGTTCTCAACGGCTTCTCCAGACCCTTTCACATCTGTCACATGTGCTCAGAGTGAACCTGCTCTCATCTGTAAAATGCACAGGGCGCCAGTGGTGGACCTGCCATTTCTGGTATTTTATGGCAAATGCCAATTGCAGCCCAAGTTGCCGGGCAGTGTGCACAAGCCCCACTAGAGGATGTTGGGCCCTCAGGCCACCCTCATGAAGTCTGTTTCTGATTGTTTGGTCAGAGACATTCACACCAGTGGCCTGCTGGAGGTCATTCTGTAGGGCTCTTGCTGTGCTCATCCTGTTCCTACTTGCCCAAAGGAGCAGATACCGGTCCTACTGATAGTTTAAGGACCTTTTATGGCCCTGTCCAGCTCTCCGAGAATAACTGCCTGTCTCCTGGAATCTCTTCCATTCCCTTGAAACTATGTTGGGAGACACAGCAAACCTTCTGGCAATGACATGTATTGATGTGCCTTCCTGGAGAAGTTGGACTATCTGTGCAACCTCTGTAGGGTCCAGGTATCGCTTCATGCTACCAGTAGTGACACTAACCATAGTCAAATGCAAAACTAGTGAAAAAACAGTCAGAAAAGATGAGGAGGGAAAAATGTCAGTGGCCTTCACCTGCTAAACCATTCCTGTTTTGGGGGTTGTCTTATTGTTGCCCCTCTAGTGCACCTGTTGTTAATTTCATTTACACCAAAGCAGCTGAAACTGATTAACAATACCCTCTGCTACTTAACTGACCAGATCAATATCCCAGAAGTTTCATTGACTTGATGCTATACTCTGATTAAAAAGTGTTTAATATTTTTAGAGCAGTATATTTTCTGCTGTGAAGAGTGACCAATAAATAAATGAGATATTGTAATGAGCAGGATCCAGTCAGGGAAGGGCTAAGTAATAAGCCCAGACCAAGCACAGTGCAATCTTTGTGTTCGCCCGTTCACACTGAAATACTGTGCCTGCATGTTCAAAAGTATCTGGCTCTGGAGAGTGTTTTCAGAAGTTCTCATTTTTTGTGGGTTAAAAATGGTAGTGGAGTGTAGATGAAATGGAAAAATAGAGACAAATGTATGAGTTTTTAGATAAAAACGTAGTAGTGTGGATGGAGCTTCAATATACTGTAGGTTTAACTGCCCTCACATTTAAAAGATGTTTTCATTGTGAATTTTACCTTCTGTGAAATGCATTGTTTTTGAGGTTTGGGATTATATGTACTGATAGATCTGGCTAGATCACATAACTCATTAATATTTACCTGTTTACCTGTTTTTGGCCATTTGAAATTCATGGTTTATAGGAATCAAAATCGTCTGCCTCAGTATGAAGAATCTATGAATATAATATTTGTTAGACAACTAAAATATGCATTAATTAAAAATAAACAATGGGTTTATTTATTGAAATATATACATACATCTTGCTTTAGTCTAAGTGGAACATAATCTTACTTTCTTGCTTTATCCATCCCTGGCCTAATCATACTCAATCCCACTGTATAATTATTGACAAAAGAAAACTTTCACCTTACAATGTTATTTGTGTTAAAAATTGTGTTATTTCTTTCAGATGCTAATTATATCCTGTAAAAAAATATCAGAAAACAATTTGATGTTGGAAATGACATTTTGGATCAATGGATTATGCTTTCTTTTGATTCATCAGTCATGGGCCAGCCAAGAGATCCATGGCTGTCTGTTGTTCTGCATTAATTTCCCCATCTGTTAATTTAACAAATTCACATTTTTAAGGATGTTGCTGCTAGGTGTTAATGCCTATACAGATAATATCTTTCAAAGTGAAACTTTGCTACTTTTTCTTTTTTCTTTGTGAAAACTATAGGTAAAGAATAAAATGGAAACAGTTTAGTAGTAAAGTACATTTACACAATTAAGTACTTTAACACATTCATTGCATACACATAACATGATCATTGTAAAAAGTAAAACAAAAAATGCTAATCTTAAATGAATAATATTTTAAGTACCAAAAACCAACAATTCTTAGAAACACATAATCTCGTGACCATTGTAACATGTTGTGGACCGTTAGAACTAGATTTGGTTAAAAGATTCATAACTTAGGGAGGAAAAAAAAACAGTTTTTATGCTGTCTCATCTTTAATGCCCTGTAAAAATTTCTCAGATGGGAGAGCTTGACAGATGTGATGTTCAGAATGAGAAGGGTCAACAATAATTTTGTTTGCAAACTTCCTGAACCTGGACTTATACAGATGTATAAGATGTACAGCTTGGTCTAATCTGCCAGTTATCTTCTCTGCTGCCCAAAAGATATGTTGACGTCTGACTTTGTCTGCAACAGTGATTGCTCCAAACTTACAGTTACAGATAATGTAACAGTGGACTCTATGTTTACAGTGTGGAACTGGATTAGCAATGTCTTTAGCAATTTAAACTTCTTTAACTCTCTTAGATATTAATTTCCCATTTGAGATTCCAAGAAATCACAATCCCCAAGACCTTAAAAGACTCCATTTTGGTGAATGTTGAACAGGAAGGCTTTTTCAGAAACCTACATTTTTTGACATTCTTCAAGGTCAAGATGGTATTGAATGCACTAAGAACCCATTTGCTGAACTTGCCTTTTACATGTAGACTCACCCTTACTGCCAAAAAGAACAATCAGCATGGTATCATTGGCAAGAGTGTTCTTTGGAAATGCAGTCTGTAAAACTGCAGAATATAAACCATTAAAATCAACAAAAAAAAATGTATATGTGATTGTCACGGCCAAATTTTCCATTAGGATGAACCTTAGTCCATGTTCAAAAAATAAACCATCCTTAAGATCTTAACTGATGTTTCCTGAAAACAGCCCAAGGTCCATACCACACTAAAAGGTTTCCTATATCTCATTACTTTGATAGGAAATTCCATGCTTTTTCCTGCTCTTTTCTTGCAGTACCACAAAGGTAAAGCTGAGCACCATATAGATTTTTTTTTGTTTCTCCTGTGGACTTCTGAAAGATCACAAGACAAGACCCAGCTCTGTAAAGCTTGCAGGTGTATTGCACGGCAGGCTTAATTATACTGTACATTCACACTTGCTCAAATATTCAATCACCATACTGTCTTACAGCATATCTTTGAACTGCATGGCAAAATCTTCCTAACTGGAATTTCAAACCATGATCCATTCACAGGTAAAGGCTACCCATTGTTCCAGCATCCTCTTCACTAAAAATAGCCAGTCATCTATTGAGAGTCTAACAACTGCTGCTCTTCCTTTGTTTCTACATTTTGTGTTTAATGTATCACTTTCAAGCCTGCTACTATTAAAGACTTTAGTTGCTCTCGACTTCAAAAGGTAGTGTTATAGATAGCCCCACAATAATGAAAGCTTACATACATCTCTTCTACCGCCAATCTGTTCTAACATACTTTACAAACTTCAAAATGCTTGTTTGTACAAGTATAATGCTTTAATCAATCTTGTATTTGCCACTTTGAACTGTGTTCATGTTTCTTTTTTAAAATCCCCTTTGCTGTCTGAAAGGCCCTGAATATCTATAAAATAAAAAAGAATACTATCATTTATTGATTGATCTAACTTTTTACATGCACATATGTTTAACAAGCTATTAGTGTTAAGGCACACAATTTGCCTTTTTGACTTTCTTGTAAGGTAAAAGAATTGCTTTAGCTTTTGCCAAGACTTTGAAACCCTTCATGGTATGGTCACTGCTTCCAAATGGTTCAATAAGTTTAGCGTTCAGTATTTTGTCTTGATTATTACAGAATTTCAAGTTGAGACACTGTTGACCTTGTCTTGATTCATTGATATAATAGGTTAAAAAAAATCAATTATTAATTAAACCTTAGTATCCCTCTTCCCATGTTCCCATGTTCCACTATTTATTGAGATATTGTGGGTTATGCTCTTTGCTGTTAAAAATAGGTTCACCATGAAGCTAAGCTCCAGTTTGCATGGCATAAAGAATGAGGTTTATTTAAGTAATAAATTATTCAACAATACAAAATGAATGCATTGGTGCAGTATCAAACTACTTTATACAGAGAAGTAGTTAATATTGTGTAAAACCCTCATGTTTAGCTATATACTTGGTTATGTATATGAGTATGTTGTACAGAGACCAACACAAATCCTGTGGTATATCTAGATTTACAACATGATATTACTCTTAGAGGAAGGCAATATCTTGTACAGGGTGTGGAGCAACCTAAACTTCACACTGAAAATGTTCCATACATGCTCTCTTAGAGATACTGTTCACCAGGAAAAACCATTAATGTAAGCTACATGTTTCTTAGTTATAGGATCTTTATATGAATTGGTAATGTTGAAAAATGTAAACTGGCAGACCTTCATAGAACGATCCTGCAATAGGTAACAAGATCTATTTGACATGTTGCAGTTTGTTGGAAGTTTCCCAACTTGTAGCTGAAGTGACCAACTAGGTACTTGAATGGCACTCACTGTTCTTCATTATTGTCTGCATTGCATTCCTGCAAGTGAAAATCCAATAGTCAGCCATGTTGAAAAAAGAAGTTGGTTCATCACTGAAAGTAAATGACAAATCACAGTAGTCAAGCCTGTTCAATTATGACAACTGTCCAAACCCATTTAATGATGTCACTTAAAGGGAGCCCTGTTCCGAGAAATCATTGGTTGTTGATTGTGAAAGCCGGCCTCGACCACAAACAGACACCAAGACAGCTATGTCCAAAAACACATGTTTATTGCTGTTTTCTTTGTCCAACATAGCACAATGCACAAGTCACTAGCAGTCCTCCGCTACAGTCTTCTTTTCCTGCTGCCTCCACTCCTCTCTCTTGAAGCTCCGTCACACTACACGTGCCCCAACAGGGTGGAGCCTCCCAGCTCTGAGCTTGTGGCTCCCCTGCACCCCAGGGTGGTAGCCCTCTCGTGTCCCAGGGAGGTGTTGGCGCTCTCCCGGTCCTTCCACGGACCAAGCATCCTTACTGTGCAGCTGTTTATCACATGATCCATAAGGAAACCTTTGTAATTATTAATAATTAACACTAATTATTGTGTTGTGATAGTGTAGTATTGTACTGAAGATTACATATTAATGTATTATTTCTTGTACAGGAAACTAATGTTTTGTATATAAACTTGAGTATTAAGAAAAAAAAGTTTGTCATTGGGTGACTGTGGCACACATTACCCATAGTGTACCACTCTATTTGCAATCTTCTGTGTTAGCCCAAAAATGCTCACTAAGGCATTGTTCATCTTTTGCTTATCTCAGGTTTTTAATTAGCTTTTAATTACATATGCAGCTCTTTACCTTTTTGAACATGCTGCCATTCCTACCTAAAATTAATCATTTATATTATACTAATACATATCTCTTGGATTTTGAAAACTTTTGATTATTGCTGTAAAGGTCAAGTGCATTTACAGCTAGTGTATGTTCAATTCAAGATCCTCCATTAAAATGTTAATATTTCTAGAATATAACAAGCACTTTTTTATCTATTTTAGTTTAATATTATTGCTTTTTCATACTAATGTAAACTTTCAGCACTGTATTTTATTATCCTAAGTGATTATTATTATCTATAGTATATTATCTGATATATTAATGGGTCCTGTTTTTTCCATTTTCACCACTTGCCTCATAGTTTCCTACCTAAAATAGCCTTCAGGCGATGCATGCATATTCCCAAATGCATATCAAAGCACAATAGCAACTGTCCTCAAAACAAACTACACTGACAGAGGTGCTTCTAAGATGGACATACTGATGCAGGGCATTTGGTTTTCAAATGTGGATGAAACAAAGAAGCTTAATTTCTGATAAATACTTATAACCAGAACAGTCAATGCAAGGAATCAAATCCCATGGACAAAACAAAGGTGACTCTTTACTTTTAGATAATTGAATTGTAACTGAAACTCTTCTGAATAACTTTCCATTGAATGTGCACAGGCTAATTACACATCTGGCTAAATAAATCAAAGTCTCTTGAAATAGTCTGATTAACTAAGCGCACTAATTAGGTTACTTTACTTCTTCCATCTCATTAAATCTGAGTGGTTTGAGTTTGCCTTACTTCAAAAATGCACTATATAGTAAAGATTCTATAGTAACGTTTTATGGATTCCTGCGATGTTTTTCAAATATTTTACCAAGGTCACAAGACTGTTTTTGAGAATATCTTTCACATTTTTAAAATATTTAAAGCTGTCTTTGATAATATACATGAACATCAATCTAATACAATCAAGCATCACCTGAAAACATGGCAGTGCAGTACATCATTCCCAAATAGTCAAATTAAGGATTTATTCTTTGCACTTATATGTTTATTTGCCATGTTACTGAGACAGTAGCTTTTATAAAGTGGCCATAATTTAAAAGTGTTGTTATTTTATTCTTCAGTGAGATTTTTTTCAGGGCATTTTGTATTCTACTATAGCATTATAAAGGTGGCACCATGGTGCAGCAGCTAGCACAGCTGTCTAACAATTTCAAGAGCCTGAGTCTGAATCTTCAACCCAGTCAGTATCTGTGCAAAGTTTGCATATTTTTTTCTTATGATTCTCCACTTGCCCTCTTACACCCCAGAGATGAGTGTGATAAGTGTATTGTCTCCTAGATGAGAGT
This sequence comes from Polypterus senegalus, assembly GCF_016835505.1. NCBI lineage: Eukaryota > Metazoa > Chordata > Cladistia > Polypteriformes > Polypteridae > Polypterus > Polypterus senegalus. The sequence goes on from NC_053163.1 coordinate 51,297,513, forward strand.
GTGGATGTATGCCTGTGTCATTCCCTGCAGTACACAGCTTGCTGCTTTGTATCCATAAATTGTAGGATTAGGCTCTACTCCTCTGCACCCCTCTGTTTGGATGAAGTACTTTGAATGAATGCAGATTTTTGTTCCATTTTTCATTTTTAGTTATTAGAAATGAATGCTTGGTGAAATTTCTCACAAAGCATTGAAGTATTTAGAAACTAAATAAAAATATTTCAAATAGTTATTTTCTTATAACTGCTGTAATGTTGAACTTTAGCATATTCTTTTTTGACATGAAAATCAATGGCCCCATTGTCATTTCTGTTCTGAGTTACTCCTTATTACTCATTACTCCTACACTTTGTTCTGGTTATGGGGTTTGTGTGCCTTCCAGAGCCTTAGGGGTATGGTGTCAGGAACTGTGTGCTTGTGGTAGGATTCCCCTTGACAAATTGGTCTAAGGGGAAGGGCCAGACAAAGTATGATTCAAAAATGGAATCCCATGATAACTCTAATTAGAACAGAATAACCTTAAACAGAACAAACATATCAAGATCCACTTATGGACACAGGTCTAGCAGTGGTGTTTAGCAGCCCAGTGGCAAAAAAAAATCCATGAGGTGAAAGTTAAACATTGGGGAATAAGGGGGCAATGGTAATTGGGTGACAAATATAAACAAGGAAGATTTATACAAGCTAGACCATGGCAGAAGAAATAAGTGCTTGGGTCAAGGAATGGTGAAGAAGAACTGGGAAATGTTGAGATGGTTGAAAAGTCATGGCTAAATATAGACAGCTCATTACTGCACAAACAATGACAATGATATTAGGTTTAATGATGAAGAATGTTCTGTCTGCTACTTGAGTGTTACCCAGCAGTTAGAGGCACCAAGTTAAATATTGTATGGTGTTTCTGGAGTAACTTGATGCCAAAATTAGTATGGGTAAAACAACCAGCCAGCCTTTTACAATCAAATATCAGGCTTTTCCTTCAAATAACACCTTTTAAATACATTTGAATTACATTCATATAGCATAGTTCAATATGACAACCCTGATTTGATCTAATGCTATGTTCTGACCATTCAGGTAAAGAGAGCTCCTGTGCTCTCCACTAGTCATTAATTGGTGTTTAGTTGGCTAGAACATTGTTGGACAGTCTGCAATAGGATATGGAATAGTTTAAACCATACCGTATGTTTTTGAAGATCAGTAGTATGGAATCGGAATGGTTCGCAATCTCAGCAGTAGAGCTGAGTGCTGAGAGTTGGAGCTGAAATGTGTTCAATGTTTGTTTGGACAGAAGCCTTATGGCATCTTATTGTAAGGTAAGGGAACTTCTTCTGCAAGATGCTGCATTGATTAAAATACTGACAGATCAAACAAGCTGCAACTTTGAAACTTGGAAGACTACAAGGCACATGCATGGTAGAAGTAAGGCCATAGAAAAATTACTTCTGTAAAATAACTGAAGTTTGGGTTAACCATTTGGTGACTTGAGTGGTGGAAAGATAGATTACTACTAGTTTCAGCTTTGGGCTGGGGTGCTGAAACAGAAGTTTCCATTATTTTTTAAGCTCAGATCCCAGAGAAAATATGTGGATCCCAAGCTTCCTGTGAAACACCCAACTAAGTTTTTTCCGTTAGTTTGATTTTTTGAGTAGGTTTGAGGATTTGCCAGCTCTTCAGATTGGAGAATGCTTGGTAAATAAAGGTTTACCTTATAGAATTTTGTGGTGGTGAATCTAGGCTTGCTGATGAATTCCATTTGGTGCATGAATGTGCAAATGTTTCTAATGATTATAGAGCACTAACAAAGATGAATCTGTTCTCTTTCATGTTTTATTGTTTTTATAGAGAGAATTTTAAGATGCAGCCGATGTTTGATGAGTATCCAGTTTTGGCACCTCTGGGCTGCATCTATGTTTGGTGAAATCCGGAAAGCACTGAAGCTGTTTACAGCCAAGTGTGAAGTGGTCAGGGTGAGAATCAACACCATCAAAGTCTTGCAGAATGGTTAATTCTTTGAATATGCAGGAGGGCTTCTGCCCTAATACGAAACACTTATGTATTCCAGAGTCATGTGAGTGTAAATAGACAAAGGTGTTTGTTAATCTCACCAGTGAAACAGTGCAGTAGTGGTAGAATTGTAAACCATGGGCAATGTCTTTCATTCAGTCAACCCATTCACACAAAGTCGTAAGTAATGATTGAACCAGTGAGATTGCAAGAAGAAGCAACTGAAATGAAGTTCCAGAAATAAGTGTAATGGGCTGAACAACCTGTCAGACCTGAATGAGTATTTGAGGAGTTTCTGCTACTCAATTTGATCAAAACATATTCATTGTAGCTGTTTCAGGTATCTTGTATCAAAGGCCTTTGGCACTTCCCATAGAAGATTTGCTGAGCATGTTTTGCGTGGAGGGAAGGCTTCTGACACCCTGGAGGATTTGTATTTCTCAGACGGCTTGAGAATTCTCCATGAGGATCTGACTAGCGTTGTCTGGTATAGTGAAGTCTAAATTGTACTCCTTAGGTCTTTGCCCGCCTTTTTATTAACCAGAAGAATGATAAATAAAACTGCTCATGAGCCTATATACTGTAGCTGTATACTCTACCTATACTTTATCTACCTAGTAATAAGTAATAAGTAAACATTTGATTTTGTTATAATGAACTGCTGTTAAAGTGGAAGGTAAGTCTGTGATTGCTTTGGTAAATATTTGTAAGGGTCATGCCTTAAAGTTTTCCCTTTATCTTACACTTTTCTGCATCCTGTAGTGGGTGCTCTGTGCATGTAAGTATAATGTGCAAAATATAAAAATAAATGTAACATAATCAATTCGATTGCAGTAATGCATTTTAAATTACAGCTACATTGCTTAGTGTGTCTTTAGAATTTCTGTGCTGTAATTATTCAAATGTCAAGCTTCTTGAGTTTAGAATCCTAAGTGGAAAGTGGAAACAGTAAGGAAAAAAAATATGGAATAAAATGTAGGAAAGATGCCTGTTTAGCCACACTTCTTCCACACATTTAGCTTTTAACATGTTAAATAGAAATCTATGTGTTCCACACACAATGCATTTTTTAACTTTCTATTCTTTTTTCATTGTTTAATGTATTAACATTCAGTAATTTTCCTTATTATGAAGGTTAATATACTCTATAGATCTTTTAGTTTAATTCCTGTGCTTTAACAGCAGCAGTCACCCATGCTATCCATAGCTGAAAGTAGCTGGAAATGATTATTCAAAATTCACAAACATATCAGCTAACCTAGTCACATCATTCTGATTAATTACATTGTCTGATCCAATAAATTCATTCTATGTAACCATTACATTCTGTGTAATTCTGTGCAATTTATTTACTCATGTGGTTGGGGTAGGGGGTGTTTTAGAATTTAGAATATCATGTGGTGTCTTATGAAATTAATTTTATAGTAATACTAGCAGAATACCCGTGCTTCGCAGCGGAGAAGTAGTGTGTTAAAGAAGTTATGAAAAAGAAAAGGAAAAATTAAAAAAATAACGTAACTTGATTGTTAATGTAATTGTTTTGTCATTGATATGAGTGTTGTTGTCATATCTATCTATCTATCTATCTATCTATCTATCTATCTATCTATCTATATATATATATATATATATATATATATATATATATATATATATATATATGTAGCAAAATACCCGCGCTTGGCAAGAGGAAAAGTAAAAAGAAAAGGAAACATTTTAATAATAACGTAACATGATTGACAATGTAATTGATTTGTCATTGTCATGAGTGTTGCTGGCATATATATATATATATATATATATATATATATATATATATATATATATACACACACACACACAGTTATATACTGTATATATACATATATATATACACACATACATATATATATATATATATATATATATATATATATATACACATACATATATATATATATATATATACACATACATATATATATGGAATGAGCCTGCCAAATTTCAGCCTTCTACCTATACGGGAAGTTGGAGAATTAGTGATGAGTCAGTCAGTGAGTGAGTGAGTGAATTAGTGAGGGCTTTGCCTTTTATTAGTATAGATCAGCAGACAGCATGGTGGTGAGTACTGCTGATCACAGATCCAGTATTTTGACTTTGAATTCCGTGCCAGGTCGTTGTCTTTGTGAATTTTGCAAGTTCTTCCTATGTCTGTTTGGGTTTTTCTCCAGGTCTTCGAGCTTTTCTTCCATATTTCCAAATGTGCATATTTGGTTAATTGCCAATTCTAAATTGACTGAAGTATGAGTATAGTAATGTGAGTAACTGAACTACGTGATGGTCTGACACACCTGTCCAGAGTTCCTTCCCATCTTGCTGCCATGATAAATTATGGTCCCATAGTACTCTGATTTGGATTAAACAGCTTGGAGAATGTTGCAGTAGGTTATGTCACAATTTAGTTTTTATTCCATGCAAATAAAATATGATATGATGAAATATAATATCTAGCTAGGTAGGTTTAGTTATGTATGTACTGTATAAATACGTAGAATAAAAGTTCATAGCAGATTCTGAACTTCTCAACCAATCCATGAATGGTATACTGTAATAGCATCTAAATGATGTATTTATTATTATTATTAAATTGCAGTATATTTTTTACTTGTGTGTCAATACCATAATGACCGAGTAACTGTACAGAACATGATTTTATGGCTTTGTAGACCAAAGGTAAAACATTAAAGACAATGCTGATATGCATCCACAGCCAACAGAGGCACAGGTAATTGCATAGCATGTTTGAACACCTTCATTTTCATAAAATCACAAACCGCTGCATTCTGTACCACCTGCAGTGCTAACAACAAATTAGCAGGAAAGCTTCAAAGTTGCTCAGCAACGACACAAGTTAAAAAAAGGCATTCTTCTAGCAATATTTCTTTAACAGCACTTCAAGAACAGAATACAGTACAGCAGAGTCACATATAATGCCTAGCTTATTAAATCTGACACAGGGCTAATCCTGTGTCAATCAAAATACAAACCTATTAAAA